>NC_051185.1:22494161-22592018 GCF_013339695.2 Rhipicephalus sanguineus
TGTCAGCAACGATACTAGGTAATCTTATGCTCGTGGCAATATATAGTACGCCGCTTTTTCATTACGAACTTCAACAATGGATTAGGGATGCCACCCTTCCACGTGCAGTTTCGCCGCTGTAAAGCGAAAAAGATGGCGCCGGTGAACGTAGCGAAGCCACCTTACAAAGAGACCAGAAAGGGGAGAGATAATGATCACGTGAGATTTCTCTTCGTCTTTCTCTCTCCCTCCCCCCTCCAGCCAGCTTTGTAAAGGCCAGGGGAACCCTTATCTCCCCTGCCTGAGGATACTTCCCTGTTTCCCGTGATGTTCCCCACCTCCCATTCCCGTGCCGACGAGCGGTTGGGGATTATGCTTCCCCTCGTGTTCGCCACGTGCCGTGGCTGCTCACGATGACGGAGTACAGCCATGGACAAAGTTTTGTTGGAACGGGGCGAATCTTACAATCTTGCTTATGTCGGCTGTGATGTTATTGAAACTGAGTGAACGGCAGAGCTTGCAACGAAAGGACGAACATAGATGTGACGTAAGCTTGAGGCATAAAGTCCGAGTGCCATTTCCGCCTCGCTAATGCATCATTACGAGCCTGCTACTGTAAGCGAAGCAACCGAGTCATACGTTTGGGATGCTTTAAATGTCGCCCGTAAGCATCAAACTAATGTCGCGGCCCTGTGTTTACGCGTTGTTGCTGTAAGCACGTACCGGTGTTAGTAAAACGGCAACGCGATCCTTGGAGGTAAGCATAGAAATGGCTGGTAGCACGATATCATTATTTAATATCACTTCTGCTTAGTCTCAGCGGGTAAGGTCTATGGCCGATTAAGGCCTGTTCAACGGGAGTGGCAACAGAAATGAGGGTCTACAATGTACTTGATTAAAAAGAGCGAAAAATGCTGTGAGACAAGACGACGAAGGCCACGGGACAAGCACATACTAACAAATGAGCGACACTGTACTTGCGAGTTTCATTGTAACGTCTAAGCTACACAGCACGAAGAAAAAGGTACATGGCCACGAAATCCTAGTCGCTACGCCAGGAATCAGCGTCAGGAATCGCCGCCTTTCTCACTGTGAGGTAATAAATAACCTCCGCCGTCGCGCTGTTACCCCTCCCCCCTCCTCTCCTACTTTCCTCTTTCTTTCTTGTTTATGTCTATAAGTATTACTTACTTCCGTGGAGAACACTGTCTCTGTGTCTTTCTGTTGAGCCTATAGCGTCAGACAATCAATGATTCGGTGCTCCGCCTTCTTTCCGCCCGAGACCTCCTCCTTGGACAGAAGCTTTGTAAGCAGCTATGTCTTGCGGGAAAGCTCGCTTACGGGCTTTCAAACTCGAAGCGTAATGGGAATAGTCACTGGCGTAGCCAGTGGTGGGGTTGGGGACATTTGGCAGGCACTCTCAAATCATGAATGGTAGTTTACCACTATCCCTTAAGGGGAAGGTATGTAACAGCTGCATCTTACCAGTACTTACCCACGGAGAAACTTGGAGAAATTTGGAGGCTTACAAAGAGGATTCAACTTAGATTGAGAACGACGCAGCGAGCAATGGGAAGGAAAAGGCGGAAAAGTATAACCTTAAGGGACGAGAGGAGAGCAGAGTGAGTAGGTCAAGGAACAAACGGGTATTAAGGACATCTTGGTCGAAATCAAGAAGAAGAAATGGACATGGGCAGGCCATGTAACGCATAGGCAAGATAACCGCTGGTCATTAAGAGTAACAGACTGGATTCCAAGGGAAGGCAAATGCGCGAGGGGGAGACAGAAAGTTGGGTGAGAAGATAAGATTAAGAAGTTTGTGGGCATAACGTGGCCACAGCAAGCACAGGACTGTGTTGATTGGCGGAACATGGGAGAGGCCTTTCCCTGCAGTGGGCACAGTCAGGCTGCTGCTGATGATAACACAAAAACTTTCAGTTCTCATTTTTTTTTTTGCGTCAACTGAAATGTTAAGCAGTCAAGAGCCTGAAAATTGTACTGATAAGCGTCAGCACACCTTGACAAGTTAATTAAAATATGTGTTTAAAAGCTAGTTTCGGTTTCGGACGTCACGACACGGTATGAACTTCTCGTCGCGTGCTCGCACAAGGTATCGTGACGTTTTCATGACCGCCCCACTCCGTGGCTCCGTTGGTGACGAACAAGCAACCATTTTTTAATGTTTTTGGTACATGAACTCATCATAACTAGCCATACTGGTGGGTGAAGTCGCCAGTATTGATACCGTAGGCTGATATCACGACAGTGTCGACGTCAGCAGGTGCTTCACGCAAAAACTTACCTTAAATGTCAAAATAACGTATCTTGTCAACATTTGCCGAGCTTCACACTTGCTCAAAGCCGTCTCTATATTGAGAATATTTGTATGGCAGAGTAATATAATAATTGTTGGAGTTTAACGTCCCAAAATCATGATATGAGTATGAGGGACGCCGTAGTGGAGGGCTGCGGAAATTTAGACCACCTGGCGCTCTTTAGCGTGCACCTAAATCGAAGTACACGGGCCTCAAGCATTTTCGCCTCCATCGAAAAAGCGGCTGCCACAGCCGGGATTCGATCCCGCGACCTTCGTGTCAGTAGTCGAACACCATAACCACTAGAACACCGTGGCGGGCTTGTACGGCAGAGCAAACTCAGCTTAGAATAAGTAAGACTTGCTGCTAGGCGAGTTGGTTGGCGTCAAAGGGATACATATCAGCGCAAACTAGGCAACAAAGACTACAGAAAGAAGTGGGAGGAAGCTGAAAAGTGGGCCTTAAACTTCAACTGTTTATTCGAATGGTGAAACCAGGAGAATACTTGCAGAAAATTGGTGTCGGCACCCCTTTAACCGCGCCACAAGTCTCTAACACGTTCCCATTCCTACCAGCCACGCATACTGCGTAACAAGCGCTGGATGAGTTTTTTTCGCTAAACCACCAAGCGAATCCTTTGCGCGTCTTTCTGGGGGCCCTCTTATCTTTCAACTTCGGTCTCTCCCGTTGCCTCGGGGTGCCGACTGCTGAGCGTCACCGACGGGCGAAGCAAATGGGGTTGCCGAGGTGGCAGGGGGGAGAAACGGGAATGACAGAGGAAGAGGCGTACGCGACCGATAATACGGTCGTGCCGCCGCCACCAGGCTCTTCCGAAAGGAGGCAGCGGGACCATCCCCGGTCTTCCGGCGCTTCTCGCACGGCCCGCTCCCCGCGTCCCCAGCGGGTTGGGGGAAAGAGGGACTCCCCCCTCTCCTCCTCGCATCCCCGAACGTGACGGTATCGGCGCGACGCGTGCCCCAACGCACGTCGGTGGTTGGCGACCGCGCGCTCGAGAGGGGAAGCTAGAGGGAGCCGAAGAGGGAATACTATTTCTTTCTCGCTCCCTTTAACTCCCTTCTAACTCCCCATTTTTTTTTCTTCTTTCGCGGGTGTCTTTTCTGCGACGTCTCCCGTTTCGTGCCTTCCCTTGAAAGGGGGCTCTTTCTCTCCCCAATCTGCGTTGTGTGTTTTGAAAAGGGCCAAATATCAAGGGGCGACGGGTGTCCTCGCAGCCGCGGCTGTGGTCTCGCCGACGCGCTGCTCTGCGTAATATTATGCCACGGCCTCGCTTCCCGTTTGCCGTCGACACGCTCCCCCTCTTCCTCTTTCGTGATTCTTGGGTGACTCCATAAAAGTGAAGAAGGCAGACATGAGCGCTGGGGAGGGAATCCCGAGAATGTGTACTGACGATGCGTGGGAGGTCCAGCACCGAAAGCTGTTTCTACACCGCTTCAATTCAATGTGAATGATTGGCACGTATGTACCGGTGCATCCAAAGGCGTGCGCAAAATCTTCATCAGAGCGGGGGGGGGGGGGGGAGGCAGTATCACCGCACTACCCTAACCCCCCCCCCCCTTTATTGGTTGGTCGTGTCTGAAAGAAAGCAAGCAAGCTTCCTAATGGATGCAAAGATCAAAATGAAGCGATGACGTACTTCTCAGAACCGCCTGCCATTGGTCCCCGGATTTCCTGGAGTAAAAGTGCGAAGTAAACACTTCTTTGAAACCTGCGTCGACATAACACTGTAAATTAAACAATGATGGGACAGTTCCGACCGAGTAAATTTATGGGGCAGACTTGGCGCACCCCTTAGATGATTAGGGGTGGTGGCCGCTCCCTCCCCCCCCCCTCTGCCCCCCACCCTGTGCGCAAGCCTATGCGTGCATCCCTGTCATTCGAATTTCATCTGATGAGTCAATCTTTACATTTCTTGCGCAGCAACGGTGCGCACTTATTTCACTATATCTTCAGATGTCGGATAAGGTGATTCAGCCATTTCCTGAGGTGCCTTTTTCTCCGTGGTCGACCCTTTCGCAGGGCGGCATTGCCGCTCGATTGATATTCCGTGAACGAAAATGGTTTGCTTTTGCGGCATCATTGGGTTTCGAAACATGTTGGAGGTATTCTGAAACATGCTTTCGCCCTTGTTTTCTGCTATTACGGAGAAAAGCAGCGAATAGGCGTGCGACATAACGTTAATTTAGGAACGTGAGACGATTGATGTTATGTTCAAGGTCGTTACCGTACTTAGTGTCCACATGATATGGGTAGCCTCGGAAAAACGAAGCTTTGTGCATGTATACGCAGACCTCTAACGTACAACACCCGTGTCGACCTACATTAGGGCATATCTTGACGAGCAATGTTCGCGTAGGCGTCTTCATGTAGCCGTCTACACTTCTGTCAGCACATCGTGAGCAAAATATATATCATGAGTATCAGAAAACATCTAGAAGAGAGCATCTCCTTGAAGCCTTGAGGCACTCCTCAAGAACTAGCCCCAACAAGACAAAACGGCTACCTAAGAGTCACGACGGCATTCACAGAAAGTCTGAATTGTCATCATCATACTGGAATAAACTATCGTAATCTGCGGTGAACCGTGAAACGACAGAATCCTTTCATCTAGCAATCAAAGATACTGATTTTTTTCTGAATAATGCATTAGTACATGAATAAATTGTCAACCGCACAAGGCAATGAGTAGGGCTACACAGTTTATTATAAACTGTTATTTCTTCTTACACTTTGTGTCGGGTTTGTGTGTTCTCACATAAGAGCTGAACATTGTATCTTCCAAAATGTTGTTTACACTATACTCAGCATTGAATTGTTTTATTTGGATTGTGTCCGTCTCTTTTTGAGTGCAACACCGTTGTAACTATGCTGCATATTGTGTGTACCCCTCCTTCTTGGACCGACAAGGTCTCAAGTATATTGAAATAAAAAGAAATGCCAAAAGCCCATTTTTTCTTTTTTGGCGCCGCATCGTATCAGTGGAGTACTTTGGAATGTTTTAGCACACGAAGCGAGCGTGAAGTTTGTCGTTGAAATGCTATATCTTATAACACGAAATGACTAACGGTCAAGACAAAAAGGACACACTACTCTAGTAACTTGACACATCGGATATCCCGAGTCGTTGACTGTATCCGACGTATGTTCACCATATATTAACGCGATACCGTTAAAAAGCTAATTTCGTGAAAATTCTGGTGTCGGCGTTGTTGGTTGTCAGCGAAAATTCTTCGTTGTCCGTGACCGAAAAATCAAGAAATATGCAAATGAAATGAACAATAAAAATCTTCAGGTCGGGTGAGAATCGAACCAAGGCATTCTGCGTGAAAAGCATATGCTCTACCACAGAGCCACGCCATTGCTTGAAACTGCTTCGGAAAAAAAAAAAACACTCTATTAATGTCATGTAGTGGGATGAGTGGCCTTAACGCATGTAATATTGCGGGGCAGATGCGTGAAATCGCGCCAGGCGTCAAAACGTGTGAATTGCCCAACGAGTGGGTGTTTTGAAATGCCAACCCATTACAAAGCGCTCAGACATATTTGATCACCATCAGCAGCAAAATCATCAACGAAATGAGCAGCTGCGTAGGTAGGTTCGTGTGTTGCCTTACGGTCGCGTAGTGGGCCCTTTGCTGATTCGCAAAAGGAAGAATTATGATGTAGTGGTGTAGCAACTTTACCTGCGGTCGGCATTCTACGATAGTTTGAAGCGGCCTATGTTACGCGCACACACGTTCGTTCCCTTGTGGCGCGGTTGAAGCATCCACCGAGAACCGTAGCAGGCTAGCAATTGAGAAGGCGATGCGCACGGGGCCCGATTACGCTCTCGCGTTCTGCTCTTGAAGGCGAAGCTCAAGCATCATCCAAGTTTTTCTCGCGAGGTATCGCTTTAACAGTGTTCAAATAAATGTCGGCCAAGCTCCCAAGCGCCTCACTCAGTAATCAAGTAAGAACGAGGTAGTGGGAATACGAGAGTGCGGGAGTGATTTACAGCGATTAAAACACGGGACGTCTGAGGCTGAAGTTATGACGACGACATCGAAACGATAGCGCGAGTGTTATACATTCCTTGTTTCTGAAACTCTTGATGATCCGACTGCACTAGGTGCGACAGTTTAGACTTAAAACAGTCAAAAAGTCGTGATGTGCACTAGTTTATGCAACAATTGCGTGGGCGTTTAGAACACGTCGTGCGTTTCCCTCCTACATTTCGCAGGCTGGTGCCATCTGCAAATTTAAGAAATTTCTTTGTTGTTGGTCAGGGCATGTACTTAGTTCAGGTCCGGGTTCACGCAATGCCCACACTTTCCAACAGATCATTTACGTCGGCGTTGACCAGGGGCGTAGCCGGAAGTTTTTTTTCGGAGGTGGTTCAACCAATCTTATATGTGTTCACTGGTGTGTTTGTATGTGTTCACGTATATATGCACATGCAAAACTTTTTAAATTTCGGGTGTTTTGAACCCCCCCTCCCCTCCCGCCCTTCAAAGCTCCCAATGGTGTCGACAGAAGAATACCACGACTAACACCTTTGTCTTCGATCGCGCTCAGCTCTGCTCCAAGATACAGGGTTGCAGAAATAGTCCATTTTCCTCTCTTCCTCTTCGATTAAAACAACTTTTACTGCCTGCGGCTTGAGGGCGCGCCGTGTAACGTTACGTCGAGTGCCGTTGCCACGCTATGAATACCCCGAAAACAACTTTTTGAAACTAGGAGGTGCTGGGAACAGGAGTAAGAGCACCGGCGTACCTTAGGACACCACGCTCACGCGTTTCGAGACATTCGTCAGGTAACCCTTCCGCGTCAACAAATTCAACTTAAAAGAGAGCCTCGTCAACAATGCAGATGCTAATGCAGGCGATAGTTCAGCGGAATACCGTCTGGTCAGGTAAAGGCAACGTTAATAAACGGGTCACTGGCCAACGTCAAAACGACGTTGGTCAGTCACCTGTTTATTAACGTTTCCAGCATACAGAATAGCTTGTCTAAATGCACACCGTGCCACGGCCTCGTCCTTGCATTGCAGTGCTACCTAGATGACGTTGTCTCTTAAGAAGAAGAAAATAAGCAAACATAAAGGAAAAACATAGTGGCAAGTTTCTCTCGCAACGCACAAAACGTTTTCTATCTCGTCGGCATCGCTTCTGGCCATTACAGCACGCGCGCCGTTTCATTTCCCCGCTCGCGCCACGGTGGAGAACGCGTGCCCGCATCGGGCGTCGTTCATTGATCTGCACCGCACGCCAAGCACACGCGGGCTGCTCTGGCGCTCAGGGCGTCCCAGGTTACGTCAGCGTGCGGGTCGCGCGAGACGCACCCCGCGCTGGGCACGCAGCAGCGTGTGCCCGGACCAAAACCGGACCGGCCTGAGTGGCGCCCCCGCTCTTTCTTCTTCTTCTTTCTGATCAACACCGCGGCTTGAGCGGGAGCAGCCGGTGTCGGTCGGGCCGCTGTTATTAGGGAACCCCCGACAGACCGAACCTGACTCGTCCGTTCTCATCCCCAATTCCTCCCCCCTCAAGCCAAACAGGGTGGCGGCTCCTCTGGCAAGCAGTAAAGCACAGGGGTGAAGCCTACCTCACGGAGCCGTGCGAGCGATGAGGATGGGGAGAAGATAGGAAAAGGGAAGAGGGGGAACTCGCAAGGAAAATGAACCGCGTTCGGGTGTTCCCTCTTTACCGCGCACAACGCCGACGCTAGCGCTGGCTGCGTCTTCCCGGTAGTTCTGGCGCCCCCTTAGTTTTTCGGCATTTTTTTCTCCTGCCGGGGGTTCGGCGTTCTGATGGGGGAAACAGGCTGTTCCTTGCAGCCTGCGCGCGACGGTTGTTTCGAGGGAGCTGAGGGACAGAAATGTGGGGAATGCGGAGGGGACGGGAAGTGAAGGAGGTGCCTGAGGGAAAAATGAGGGAACACGTTTAGGGGAGATGATGTCGTGTCGAGAAGAAGCTTCAGATGCAAGAAGCAGCGATGCCGCCACCGTCCCGGCGGTGAGGACGAGCGAGGGAACGCTTCATCCCCACAAACCCGGTTGTTTTCTTCTCCCATCTTCCCTTCTCGGCTCCTTATCGCACCGCAAGCAGATACGGGACGGGTGACGAGGCGGTGCACGATGAGTACTGGGTGAAAAGCACGAACAACGTGCGTCACGCAGGCCTGCATCCCTATAAAGGGGAGCGAGGCGAAATCCTGCGCTCTCCCTATAGTCCCCACCCCCACTTCCCCCCTTTTCCAGATGACGGGATGCCACGGCTGGGATTCCCCTACCTTCTAGGTCTGGCGTAGCTGCCGAGCGCTTCCCCTCCCCACATCTCTAGCTGCACCTCACTGCCTGGACCGCCGGCACGTGAGTCACATGAAGCCCGGTTTTTAGGGAAGGTGGAGGGAAAACGGGGAGCACCGCATCCAGCGGTCTAGAACGCGCCGCCACGCTGGGTCGTGCGTGTGTGCGCGCGCACCTTAAACTGTAGTTATTTCGAACGAGTGAGTGGACGGCGGGAGCGGTGGTGCCCGCGCGTGGAACGGTGCTGCAGGGCGCGTGCGCGGGAATTAGGGAAGCAATACTGGAGGGCGCGCGGTCCTGGCAGGGGAGAAAGGGAAGGAGGGAGACGGATTGCGGGGGATCCCTGCTCTCAGCGAGCGCCTGCGTCCCACTCCTGGAAGCGGGCTGCCCGACCTGGCAGGAGAATCGGAAGGGGGGGGGGGGGGGGAGCCGACCGAAAAAAGGGGGGAGTTCGCGGTTGCTTGGAAACAGCTCCGAGGAAAAAGGGAGAAAGCGCTGCCCGTCGCCATCACGTGCGCGCGCCCGTGGATGTATTAGAGTGGCCAACGAAACACGGTTGCTGTCCGCGTCTTAGCACAGGGCGTGTTCACTGGAATTGTTTCTTCATTCGAGTATACTGTAACAACGCTTTAACGTACGCTGACTCATACTAATGCGAAGCATCATGTGATCTGGGAAGGAGAATGGTGTTTCAAGAGTGGTTTCTGGGTTCATTGAAGAAACTCCACTTTCAAGGCTCAAATTGAAAAAGAAAACACTTGTGAAGTAGCATTTGCAGACTATCTTATAAAACTTTAGTTAGAGCAAATATAAGCTAGCAGATTAATTAATTTTCAAAGAAAACTTCATTAGGAAGCTTTTGCTGTCCGTTGATTCAGGAGCGAGAGGCCCCTGCATGCATAATACAAGCATTCTCTAGTTCATTATTTAGGGCAGTGCAGAAGACAGCAACACAAGGCAAAGACCACAGCAAAAGGCGCTTGTCCTGCGGTCTTCCTTGTCATTGGTTTCCGTATTCTGCGCGGCCTAAGTCCTACGGTCCTCTTTGTCTTGTGTGGACATCGTCTGTACTGCCTTTAAAAATATGCACAGCTAACTCGCCCAGTCTCACACATTTTTGCAGTTCATGCGTTAATGGTAGCTAGCGTTGGCTAGCTTTTGACTAATGTTGGTTAGTTTTGCCGTTACTCGGCATAATAATGGTCTAACGCTTCGCACACACAATTGCCCTTTACCGCTGCATTTTCTTTTTCATTCGTATTTGACGAATCTACTAGGAAATGACGTCACTTGACTACAATAGTAAATAATAGTTGTGGCATTACGTCACGAAACCACGATATGATTATGAGTTATGAAAGACGCCGTAGTGGAGGGCTACGGAAATTTCCACCACCTGGGGTTCTTTAACACGCATTTAGGTCTAAGTACACGGGCCTTTAGACACTTACCACAAGTGTCAGGCCTCGCACGCTTGATCACTATGTCAGAATAGCTTTAGCGTTAACCACGTAAAGTTTCTACTTATCCTGCGAATGTGTATCCTTGTTAACATTTTAGTACCTGTTTGTGTTCCGGTGATGGCAAAATTACTTCTAAAATGTAAATTAATTGCATTACTAATTATTTTTCCAGAAGTTCCTAAAACGTAATTAAATTACATCACAAATTACAGCTGGCCGAAATCAATGACATTACATTACTATTACTTTCGAAAAGTGTAACGAAATTACTTTGAAATTACTTTTAAAGTTATTTAAGCAGCGTCATTCAAGGCTTCGGGTTTCGGATGCTACGTGGCTTTTCCGTGAGCCTGCCTCGTTCACCCGCTTTACGTTCGCCACCGAGATTAACTTGTCTCAGTAATTTTTCTGTCCTTTCTTAGTAAATATCACTATGCCATAAGGGAAGCGAACATGCTAATTTTAGTCAAAAGTAACTGGGACCCGCGGTGTGTGTCTAATGGTTATGGTGCTCGATTGCTGACCCTGAAGTCGTGGTATCGAATCCCGGGCGCAGCGGCCGCATTTCGATAGAGGCAAAATGCTGGTGACCCGTGTACTTACATTTAGGTGCGCGTTAAAGAAGACCAGATGGTCAAACTTTCCGCAGCCCTCCACTACGGCATCCCTCATAATCACAATAGTCGTTTTGGAACGTAAAGCACCTACAATTATTAAAATTCACTGCGGAATTAATGAATAATTTCCTTGAAATTTCTCGCTTTAAGTAATTCATTGCATCGATAAGCTACCTGCCGACAAAAGTAATTGATTACATTACGCACTGCAGTAAAAACTAATTTAATTACTCAGATTTTATTACTGTGAAGTGTTCCATTACGGTTCACGAGAACGTAATAGACGGCTGCATACTTTTAAAGTCACTTTATACACGCCATACGCCGATAATGGCCTCCTTTTTGTTATAATGCTCATAACTTTACCTGCACGGCTTCACCTTTAGGCGGTGTTCATAATAACCGAGTATGGGTCAAATCAGGGTGCGGTACGAAGGAAAAAAGAACATTCGAAGAGAGATAATGTTAACTTCTTTTAATGAGTGAAGAACGAAATGCTAAATAACTTTCAATAGGTGCCTTTAGAGACGCATAATAGCAACGACATCTTCGAGACTCTTAAAGCTTCTGGGGTGTGAAGTGTTTTTATAATGGTCGTTCGGTTATTGTGTAATGGAGGTGAGCTTGCAAGAAGCTTCGCGGTAAGATATTACGTTTACAAAACACGCGCGTGCGACTATATTCGGAGCAAAGCTTTTGTGAGGCTGTAATTACGTGGTGCTTATAAAGCGAGCTGTGGTTCATACGACGTGTCCTTACTGTCACCCACTGCGCAAGGCGTCATCTCCTGCAACGTTTGTTTTTTTTTTTTTGCTTGTTCAGCGTAATATCACAACCTAACTGGCCTCTAAACGACCTCTGAAAACACACAGGACGCGCTCGTTATTCTCTGCTGTCGTTTCTCGTCTTTTCGAGCACTTTTCGTGACGCCAGCAGTCTGTTCAAGTGACTTCACGAAGAAATAGTCTTCCGATTGGTCCATATACGAGGGTTATGTGAGTTGGGGAATTTTTTCCTACTTTACTTTGTCATGCAGTATCACGTCTGTCCTGCCTTGTCTCGCATGACTATCGTGCGGGATCAACTCAGTTTATAAACTTCGTTTCGTGCGTTAACGACTGCGCGAGCGGAGGTAACAGCGTGCAGCCGAAAAGCTCGAAAACCCGATAGATTTAACGCTTATGGCGCATTCGCACTTGAGAAGCGAAGAGAAAGCGAAAAACGCGAGAGTGGCCGGAAAACCGTGTTCGCGCGTGTCGAAAATGTTCACATTTGTTCAGCCTCTCCTGCATGCCGTCGTCGCCGCCGCCGCCTTCGCAACTTCGAGAATTCATTCTAATTTGCCCGTTTCCTGAGCATTGAGTTTCGTATCGAAATCAAGTTATGCAAGCAAGACACGAAAAATGAATAGCTTTCACCTTTTCAAACCGTTGTTTCGGGAGATACAGCAGCAGATACAGCAACAGGAGATGCATAATAGGGGCACGCCTGCACCGGCGGTGGCGGATTCACCGAGCTGTGCCAAAGCGAGACACGTTGGGGCGCGCCGACTCGCTGCGGCTCCACCTTCTTCTACTTCCAGTCTTCTCGGCGATCTCAATCCAAACCAGGTTCTCGAGGAACGCGTCCTTGTCGAGGCTGTGAGTTTTGTCGTGCTGCACGGGCAGATTGCAAATGCGCCGATGCGAGCCACCGCCGACGCCTTGGCCGGCACGTTGAATTTGCGGCCGGTTGTTTACGTCACGTGATTTAAAGGGCCCCTCACCAGGTGACCTAACGAATTTTAGTTAGACATTGCAAGTTGTTGAGAGCCCAATGAAGAGCATTATGCCACAAGAATTTTTCTAATCGGTCCCTTAGAAGCTGAGAAAAACAATAATTTGTAGCGGCGCGAAACCATGATGCGAGGAGGCGAGCTGCAAACCCTTGCCGCTCGCTCCGTGTAGCCTCCGCAAGCCAAATCCCTTCCCTGCCCTCTTCGGCACGCGAGCAGGAGGATCACATAACGCATACGCATGAACACGTCATACGCACAAAATGTCACGAGCGCATGACGGGCCCGAACCAGGCCGAGGCCCCGAGACGCGAGCGGTGTTGTGGCGGCGTTCTTTGCGCTTCATCTCTGCAAGTTATGCCGAATGCGCCCTCACCGATCACTTGGCTTTCAACCTATTACTGAGCGCGAAAGCTGCAACATTTGTACGGACGCGAGACTAGCGGTGTGCCGCATGAACATCTAGTTAGACGCGGGAGGATAAATGAGCCTAATGAGCGCTGGAACGCGGTAGAAAATTAGTTTCGTTGTAAAGGGTGCCGTTAGGGTGCCTTGATGCGCGTTTTGTTGCGCGTTCGCACACATCGAGGCACACTAGGTGCCGTCTGCACGATGCGCAAAGCGCGAGAACACGAACGCGTGCGAAACGGAGGTACATTAGTCTCGAATCTCGCTGCGATTCGCAGTAAAAATTAAAAAAGAAAACGCACACATTCGGTTTGTGTGTTTTATTATTGCTCTCAAGTTTTATTCATCCATTCAAGCAACGAATTACACAAACTACACGTCATGTCAAATAATTATCGCAGTGTCACGTGCTACTGTTGGCGACGTCAGAGCACAGTCGTCTACGTAGACGAGCGACGTCACCGCACTACCATCTACGTAGGGCCATTCTCTCATGTACGTCATCCCCTCATTCTCTGGGCGCGCGGCCGCGAAAAGAAGGGCAAGCAGCGTTCAGCTTGAAATTTGACCCATTTACGCTGCGCGTAGCGTCGCAAATTTTGGCAGACGCAATCGTGAACGTCCAGTGCATGCATTGCGCTCGTCAGCTCAAAATTGTCAAACCTGGTGAGGGGCCCTTTAAGCTAGCGCAGCCAAAGCGGCCAAAGGACGGCTTCCCGTGAAGCGGAAAGGCGATCCGCTTTCGCGTGGCTGAAAAATCGGTCTCCGACCGATTTTTTTCTTTTTTTTTTCGCGTTCGGCGTGGCGCATGGTTTTCCGGGCGGCGAACCGAGTAAATTCGCAGCGAGTTTTGCCGCTTTCGCTCCCCAAGTGTGAACGCGCCATTAGTGCTGACATTGTCCACGTGTTTTATGAAGAAGTAAGGGGTGAGGAGGAGATAGCGCCTGTAGGAAGGGTAATGAAGGCGAGAAAGAAATCGCTCTTTCGTCTTTGAACTCGTAGTGGTTTAGGAGCCCTTTATATGTCATACAGTGCTTAACGACTTCGTCGCTCATTAGCTATACCAAAAGGGCACGCGGCCCCTTTTGCATTTGCCTAAGGCGAGTGGAAGGTGAAAACCATCTTTTTATTCTCACTCGACTGTACAGATCACCCCACCCCCTTTCCCAAAGCTTTCTGCACCCAACTTTGTTTTGCAATGCCTCAGAGACCCGAGACATGGAAAGCTTTCTGCAGCTCACGTGGTTATGCAGTTCCTCCGGGATCGGCCCACCTTTGGCCAGTCGATGATGTCATAGGATGAGGTCATCATGTGACGTCACATTATGTGCGCCATAGTGACACGTCACTATGGCGCACTACAGTGATGACGGGATAAATGTTAGCGTCCTGTGACGTCATGGCGCCGTCGTAGGGTGATGTCATCACGTGATGATTTTTTCGCACCACTCGCGTCGACGCCGACAGTCATTTTTCGCGTTTGATGAGGCATGTAAGGCTTTCGCCTTAATACGCAAACACCAGTTCACGCTTCGCAATGCGCACTTTGAGACGTCAACGCGTTAAGGCCACGAAGACGATGTTTGTCAACGAAACAATGGTGACATAGGTACGCGGCAGAGAGAAGCGCGGCGCGAACGGCAGAGTTAACGTCGGCTGTTATTCGTTCGTTTCACTCCCGCATATGTGGCCCAATTAAAACTGGCGCACGCGGGCTCTTGCACGTGCTACGGGGCCGCGTCGCACGTGGCAGTCGTCTTAACCACCTACAATGGACGTAGGCAAGGGGAAATTGAGCGTGCGAATGCGACGTCATGGCTGCTATGCTCTGAGGAGTCCTTTAATCTCGGTCATTGAAAACATAACTCCTCAATTTGCTGTCGCAGTCAACTTTCCGTTAAGACAGCAGCAAGAACGGGCACTGTCCGAGGAGGGGAATCAGTACAATCCACCGAGAAGAAAAAAAAAGTAGAAGATGGCTTTCGCCTTCGAGTAGTCTTAGGCAAATGCACGAGGGACAGTATGACTTCCTCGCTTACAAATATGAAGGTAGGTAGACGAGAACGCAGGGCTTTGCCTCCGGTGTCGTCAAAGTAGGGAGTACATCTGTTTGGTCCGGCGGTCGCCAGAAAAATAAAAAAAACAAAGTTTATCTTCTCTCTCTCCTTCCGTCCATCGCGTTCCTACTAAGGCCTCTTGCACTGACGCGGCGCAAGTCTCTTCCAATTTGCGTCCTCTTTCCCCATTAGGGAGGGACCGGGTCCGGTAGCTAGACCCCGAGTCAACCAAATAAAGAAAAACCGGGAACCTTCTCCTGCAGTCCCCTAGAAACGACCGACCCGAGTGTCAGGGCCGTTCAGGTCGTCACATTTCTTTCTCCTCCCCATCGCCTTGGGCGTCCCACGCCTCATCCCGGAGGTTTAGGGAAGAGCCGGGAGAGAGGGCATCACGTGACCGGGTACGTTCCCGCGCATATCTCCCTCCACAGCGGCCCCGCCAGCTCCCTCGGGCCATCTCCCTCCGCACCCCGACTCCCCAACTTCCCGTATCCCTTTCGGGAGCAACGGGAGGCCGGGCTTTCGCCTGGTCTGCTCCAGCAGGTCTCTTTCATTTCCTTTCCCTCCAGCGAGGGAGAACAGGAGAGAGGGAATTCGGGAAGAGAAACCGGTCTCCAGAGCGACCGTGTCCTCAGCATTGCGAACTCTGCCGTTATACGTTCCTTTTGCCGTCATGTATTCCCGTCTGTACTATATACCTTTCGCTCCCGCGAGCGGCGACTGTGACGTTCCCGCCACGGTAAGGAAGGATGGGGAATTGTGGAAACGGCGGGGGTGGCAGTTATGGCGACACCTTACGTCTGACGCGCGCGACGCTTTTCCCGTCGACGACGACGACACCCCCCTTCCCCTCTTCGTATATATAGAACACGAGCGCCTTCGTCCCTTCTTTTCCCGTTCCTTCCCCAATTCAGCGAGCGCGGCGCGCGGTATGGCGAATAAACGACCGGGTTCAGTGCGGTGAGCATTGGAATTGTGCCCGGAGCAGCGAATACGACTGGCGGGACAAAAGGGAAGGTCGACGAAATAGCCACCGGCGGTTGCGAGATTGTATATTTCGGCTCTTGCCGTATGGTCGGCAATGCTTGCAGTGCAGGAGCAGTTTCTTTCTTTCTTTCTTTCTTTCTTTCTTTCTTTCTTTCTTTCTTTCTTTCTTTCTTTCTTTCTTTCTTTCTTTCTTTCTTTCTTTCTTTCTTTCTTTCTTTCTTTCTTTCTTCTACTGTGCGATATCAAGAGACAACGCTAGCACTTACGCAAATGTATTGGAACTTCAATGTGCACCCACTGTTGTCGTCAAGCGCTCGTTGGGCAACGCCTAACGTTCCACTAAAAAAAAAAGAAAAGGTCGCCGGCAATACCAGGCCCCGCTGTGAGCGAACTGTGCTCCTGCAGTCTAGCCGCGCAGATCGCGACGCCGCGGACTCGGACTTCTCGGCTTGCGCAGTGTCTGTGTATACATTTCTAGCTGAAATAACCGAAGCGAGGCGGGGCGCTTTGTGCATTGCGATAGGGCGTTTACTTCGAATGCTCCGGTATTTGGCAGCCTTCTAAGTGACTTAAAGAGATTTAGTGGAATCAAGCTCCGGGCATGTCGGTTCCCAAACAAAAGGCGCAGAGGTGAACTAGATGAACTAAGCGCGCTGCGTTCCTTATGTTCTCTTGGTTTTGTTACTAGCCCTGCCTTTACATATATGAAACACCGTTCGACAGCGTAGCCTTTGTGTAGTAAGCTCGTCGTTGTTTACGTTGTTTTGCGGCTCGATCTATGCGTGCCATGGGAAGCGCTACGCGTGTGTGTTTATTTAACGAGACAATATGAATAGAGGAGCTGTCTGTAATTGCTGGCGGCGTCTTGTTCTTTATCATTGTTAAAGCCCTTACAAAGAATAGATTTAGAGAGTCTATAGACTGTCTAAATCTATTTTTGTAACGGAAGGATCAAGAGCACAGTCACAGCAAAAGCTCAAAGAGCGGCCTTTCTAGAGCCGTTCCAAACTCACTTGGGGAAACTAGTACAAGTACACATGCAAGGTATCCAGCACGCCATAAATCATAACTTTTGTGGAGTAGGGAAGCACCCACTATGCCATCATTCGTCCTTCTGCCGATAAGCGAGGTATACGCGCTACGCATCTGTAAGGTATTATGAGCACTTTGTTGTTGATGCATGCATGTGGCTGATGACGATGAACAGTTACGGCTGAACACTTTGTAGCGGGTGGGAAACCTTTAAACCGCACACTCGTTGCGCAATTACCATTATGTGACGCATGGTTGTTATTTTGCTCTTCTGCCACACTATATTACATATGTTAACGCGATTCCTTGCCCAACATCACGCCTTTATAGGGTCTTTTCGCAAAGGAGTCTCAAGCACCAGCGTGGCTCTGTGGTAGAACACACCCGTTGTAACAAGCTAGGCGAATGTTTCGGGCACACACGTTCCAGATGCATGATCTAGGCACAAACACAAGATTTAGCAGAACCTACATATTCGTCGAAAGTTGCAGCGTCATCAGAGAAGCGTTGAAATTATTTCATTGCTTTTCGATGCCCCAATTTTAACAGTTTTTGGGAAGTGCAAAAGTTTGGTATTAATCCCGTAAGCGCAGTTATGCTGTGAACCCACACTAGGACGTATATTTCGTCAATGCCAACTCTGGAACGATAACAGTGGCAGTCGAAAACAGACAAATGTAGTTAGGTGGTACCCTTTGCTTCTTGTATCCTTTGTTGGTGATTCTGTATTTGTGTACTTGCTGCTCTGACCTGGTAGCACTTAGACAAGCGGCTCTGAAATCTTTCTTGTTCAGCCGAAAGATATTCAATTGACAAAGTGGGTTCTCACTCAACTTGAAGAACGACAGCATAGTATACGTGGTTGTCACTGGTTGAGTGACTTTGGGCGAGTCGGTCATAGTAGCTCTAAGAGTAGGGAGACACAGATATAGAGAACAACACATGAATTCTTTCCTGTTGTCATAGTCTTATGTTTCAGTTCTTTGGGTACCTCAGTTATGTTCAGACATAAAGAACCGTCTTTTGGCTCGTTACTCACACATCTATGCCGACTACGTATTGACAGTACTAGCTTACAATCGGGTTTTGTTACTCTTCGTGTCTTAAAAGTAAAACACGCCCGCAGCAGGTCTGAATCGAGAGGGACATGCGTCGTCGAGTGTACAGAATTGTTCGCTCAGTGCTCGAGAAAACCCGCGACAGTTTCATCTCTACTGTTGTGTACCACCGACACCTTCAATGTACACTGCGAATTTCGCAATTTGACGTGAGAATCTACGGCAGGAAAATCCATTCCCTGTAATGATTATGTAATGTAATTGGATGCTAAGTATCTCGAATTTTGTGCGATCTTCCATAACAGGGGTGCATTATAATGTGACTGCCGCCCAGTCTGCCTCGAAGGTTAAAAAATTTGCGAATTTGTAATCTAATTAATTAATTAATTGCAGCAAAGTAGATATGCCTTGCCTAGGAACTCCTTTGCATAAACGCCGTGTTTTCCATGCTCCTTAGAACTCTTTTATCGAAAGGACAAAAAAAACACTTTGTACAATATGCGTGCACATTCAAGGTGCAGTGTCAGGATTAATTTCGACGCCTTATTCTTGTCATCGTGCACACGTCCCTAAAAGAAAAAGCACCACCTTGTTCTTTCCGCCATTTTTTCAATTCAGCGAAGTCAATCTCACAGCTTCAAATATTCACCTGATCACGCCATTCCCCCATTCCTAACTGCAACGTCCCGCGCGCCACGGACTCAACCAACGCGCCCAACCTTGCCCGCCGCGCGTCGTCGCCCACAGGGGGCGTCCCGCTCGTCAGCCCCCTTCGCGCTCAGGGCGCATGCGCTTGGAGCGCGGCGTCCCATCGTGGCCGGGGCGTCTCCCCTTTCTTCCTTACTTCCTCTTCCTTCGCGGTGGCGGCGGTCGTCCCGCCCCGAGCTCTCCCTATTCCGGCGGCGGCGCCAATGCGGCCAAGCCGGTGCCCGTCCCAAGCGTGAAATAGGGTACGACGCGGGATGGGCAACCCCTGCGCGGGACAGAGAATGATGCGGCCGGGACCCCTGGCGTTGCGGAATGAATTATCGTCGCCTATATGCCTCGCATGATACTACCGATCACTCTACTCCCCACATCCCGAGACCCTCCCTTCCTTCATTGAAGAGCGTTTTGCCAGACATCTTAGCACGCTGCGGCGTCGCGTGCTCTGTTAGGGATCGCCTTTCCCGATTTTGACGGAAGCGTGGGGGAAGTGGGGAACGCTGTTCTTGCGGTCTGACCTCCCCGTCGTGTACCGTTATGTGCAGGCTGGTGGTAGAGTGACACTGACGTTTCAGCGTACTGGTGTGAGGATAGCGATGATAGGGTTACGCAGCCGCAAACGGCATTGAGTTTCTCGGGAAAAAATGCTATACGGGAAAGTGTGGCGCAAGGGGTTCCATGTATCAGTATAATTCGAAGTGGGACACTCAGTTTAGTCTAATTTCTGAGTAGGACATTCGTAACGCAAACAATTTTTTTTAAATCTCACGCGAGCGAGCACTTTAGCTGGAATGTTTATACCCAGTTTGATACTCTGCAATGGCGAATGAGTGTGCTAAGAGGAGACAGAAAGATCAGAATAAGGTAACAAGGATAACGATAGAGGTTAAAAATGTGAAAGATACGAGATACAAGCTGTAAACTCATATGCAAGATTTGTCCGCTGAAGATATTTAAAGTGTGGCGGTTTACCCACGCTAAAATTGTGTGTATGGGGCGTTCTGTATGTCTAGTATACTTTGTGAGTAGGACTCTCGCGATACTCTCGCAAGCATTTTATCAACTACTAGCAAGCTGTAAGCTCTTACGCCACGTTTTGTCCGCTCAGCATGTTTTTGCATTAGGAGTGTGCAGAGCAACGACACATTTGCCATTTTATTATTTTTATTTATTTTTATTTTATTGGTTTATCACAACCATAGGTCGGCAAACTCACTCATGAGTCGACTCACTCAGACTCACTCAGACTCATACCGAGACGTGAGTCTGAGTGAGTCCGGTTGAGTAAAGTTTTTGTGAGTCTGAGTCCGAGTGAGTTCGGTTGGGAAACATTTTGGTGAGTCTGAGTCCGAGTGAGTCCGGCTGAGGAAAATTTTGGTGAGTCTGAGTCCGAGTGAGCCCTAAGGGCAAAATGTATTGCATGAGTGAGTCTGAGTGAGCTCCACAATTTTTGCCGACCTATGGTCCCATCTACTCAACTTTAGCATTACTATCAGCCCTATGTCATCTCACGTTTATACTCCCGTATACTCCCGCATACTTCAACGCACTGCCATTCATATGTCAGCTCAATATTTATTGATCAGAGGCGTGAGTTGAGGAGGGAGAGGGGACCCCCCCCCCCGCAAACTTTTTCACGGGAAGTTACTGATAAAAATATCTCGTGTGAGTCATGACTTTCAATAAAAAGGTCCTTATTGAACTGCGAACTCAGATAACTCGTATTTGAAGGTACGAGATCAAAAGGTGTTAAGTAGCACACCGATTATGCGAGATATTGGCGTTAAAGAGCATTGACATTATGGTAGAAAAAGTATAATTTAATGCTAACGGACTCACCAGTCGACTCACTCAGGCTCACTCAGACTCAGATCGAGCCGTGAGTCTGAGTCTGAGTGAGTTCGAGCGAATAAAATTTGGTGAGTCTGAGTCCGAGTGAGTCCGGTTGAGAAAAATTATAGTGAGTCTGAGTCCGAGTGAGTCCGGATGAGGAAAAGTTTGGTGAGTCTGAGTCCGAGTGAGCCCTGGGGGTAAGATATGTTTCGTGAGTGAGTCTGAGTGAGCTCCAGATTTTTTGCCGACCTATGATCACAACACATATGATGGGAGTCGCAGGGAAATGCAATTCAAGGATGGCTTGAGTTGCGGGACATCACCGCCCCTGTACTGGCAAGCACGGTAGCTGAGGCCCAAGCAATTTGTTTAGATTGTCGTACACTTTGACTGACCATCGTTTTAAGAACATTGTCGTTCACATTGGCGAAACCACGAAATTAAACACATCATTAGTTGTTCCACAGAGAGCTTCATGCATCAGCATGGTACACCGGCACAACACTTCATTACAAGTTTCGCATTGTATAACAATGGCATTTCAAGAATATAATTAAATACCAATCAGATACAGCTCTAGAGGTCAATTTTAGGCTAGGAAACACCCCTACAAATAATTATTTTTTCTTCTATGCAGACCTATAGATCTGTATACTTGGCGCTTCAATTTTTTTACGTTGAAACTTACTCAATTCCAAAACTTACCTTAATAATTAAAAACTAAGACGAGCTCTAATTCTGCTTCATGGGAAAGTGGGATTCAGCGCCTTTCACTGTGAACGAAATAAGCTTCATTGGATTCGATTCAGCAATTGTCTAATCAGATAATTCAGGCTTCCTGTCGCACGTATTTGAATCGGGCCAATCGTCTTTGCATCCGAGCACTAACGATTCGTCTTGGCTCGTGATCAACGTTTCCGTCTCACTTCGATACTAATAAAGCTGCATACTGTAAGGGCACCCCGAATATTCGGCGCAATTCCTGAAGCGAGGAGCGCGTTCATCGCCCGCTTGCAGTATCTCAAGAATTCCGCATCACTGGGCACTCGCTTGGCTCGCTCTGTCAGTCGCCGGATAAGCGCTACCCTCTCCCTCCTCTGTCAATTCCATCAATCTTCCCTCCCTCTCACTCTCTTTTCCTCTTCCCCTCTTTACATCACCCATACATATGCTTCGGAGGATCCGTTGGTTGGCATTTCGCGTTGACCCGCAGTGAAAATATTCTGAGCTCGAAGTTCTCACGCGCGATAGGCTCTAAAGGTGATCGGTTATCGGATCACGGAGATTCTAAATGTGTACAGTAAGAACAGGATAGGCCTACAGCCCAGCATAGGCGTTCAAAACGCGGCGAGGTAACTAACTCTCCGTTATGCAGAGAAAAAAAAATTGTTGACGGACGTGGAACACGTCTATGCGGTAAGGAAAACCATATATGTCGAAAAGCAAACAATTGTTGTATACGCTTAAATAAAAGTTACAATCGCGAGGAAATGTAGTGCCGTTGAATGAAGCACGCATATCCGAGGTATGTGTACGTTGTCATCTGGATGGTGGATTCTCAGAAAGGAACAGAACGGAAAGAAAGTAACAGTCATTGCTAATAATAATATTAATACTTCGGCGAAACAGTTATGTTGGTGTGAGATTTTCTGGACACCCTTGCTGTCAGACACTGACTCCCGCCACTCCACGCATATGTCAGGATATATATATATATATATATATATATATATATATATATATATATATATATATATATATATATATATATATATATATATATATATATGTGTGTGTGTGTGTGTGTGTGTTGTGTGTGTGTGTGTGTGTGTGTGTGTGTGTGTGTGTGTGTGTGTGTGTGTGTGTGTGTGTGTGTGTGTGTGTGTGTGTGTGTGTGTGTGTGTGTGTGTGTGTGTGTGTGTGTGTGTGTGTGTGTGTGCGCGCGCGCGTGTGTGTGCGCGTGTGCGCGCATATATTCACCTTCCTTGGATCCGATGGTTAATAAGTACTGTGAAGTGCTTGCGCACGGACAAAAACAAGAAACGATACATTTATTCCACGATTCGACCGGGCACCGTTTTTTTTTTTCAAGAGTGAACAGTGCGTCTTGAAAAAGGCTGGTCCCCGGTCCCGGTCGAAACATCGAATAAAAGTTTTGATTTTTCTTTTTGTACGTGCGCCTACACTTCCTACTATATATATATATATATATATATATATATATATATATATATATATATATATATATATATATATATATATATATATATATATAAATATTGTACTGAATATGAATGACAGACGCTCCGCTGTTACGGAAGACGACGACGACGATCGGTGGCCGTGGTTGTCGCTCGCGCACGCGCTCGCCAGTAGCCAGACCTGCCTGATAAAGAGCCTTTCGCAAAGCAACGTCTGACCTTTTCTTGACGTACAACACCCCTATTTCAAGTGGTGGAGGAGCCGGGGTTCCCGTCAACCTGGAACTTCGCAATCGGACGCTACCATCGCCTTTCACCATGACTGCTCCTGGCCCTTCGCAAGCTGCCGCAACCACGACAGTCTTCTGTACGGGTGTGCCTCGGCAACGCGACCCACCCGTCTTTCGCGGAAACGACGAGCACGACGTGGAGGATTGGATCGTCGAGTATGAAATAGTAAGCGCTTCCAACAAATGGGACGACTGCGACAAGCTCACGAACGTGCGCTTTTACCTCGCTGATGTGGCCAGCCTCTGGTTTAAAAACCATGAGGGTGAAATCACCAACTGGTCGACGTTTAAGACAACCATCGCGGCGGTCTTCGGTCGTCCCGCCGTGCGCCGGCTTCGCGCGGAACAGCGTCTGCGTAGTCGAGTCCAGCGCAGGGACGAGACCTTTACAAGCTACATCGAGGATGTCTTGTCTCTTTGCAAGCGCGTCGACCCATCTCTCGCCGAAATCGACAAAATCAAACACATCATGAAAGGAGTGGACGACGATACGTTCCAGATGCTCGTCGCTCGGAATCCTCAGACTGTCGCCGACGTGGTCCAGCTCTGTCAGTCATATGACGAGTTGCGAAAGCAGCGCGTCTCGACGCGCCGTGCAGCCGAAGATATAGCTGAGGTTTCCGCCCTTGTCAACGACGTCGCCGCTGACCATGCCGTTTTACTGCCGCATATAAAGCAGTTCATCCGCGAGGAAGTTGCGCGTCAACTTTCCCTTGTCACCCGAACACCTGAGCCAGTAACATCATTAGACCCACGTCTACGCCAGGTCATTGAGACACAAGTAGCGCAGGCACTACCGCCATCGCCGCCTACCACTACACCGCTGACGTACGCTGCCGTCGTTTCCAGACCACCAGCCCCACCTGTTTCTGGCACCTACCGGGACACCGGGTACTTCTGCACTACGACGCCGCCCACACGCATGGCACCCCATCCTACTTCGACCACCGGACCTTCTGCCGTTAGCCCATGGCGTACCTTCGACAATCGGCCGATATGTTTTGCGTGCGGTTTTGTGGGGCATATAGCACGCTACTGTCGCCGTCGCAACCTGCAGCCTCAGGACGGTGGGAATTCCACAAATCAAGCTGCTCAGTTTCCCCCACGACCTTCTTCTCCTCTCGCCGACTCGTTTTCCCCACGACGCCCTTTCGACCCCCGCCGGACATCATCGCCCCGTCGCCGATCCGTTTCCCCGATGCATCGCCGCCCTAGCCCCGCACGAGAGGAAAACTGACAGCCGCAGTTCCGGAGGCAAGAACTGCGTTGTCGTCGAACTTTTCAAGACCTCCTCTTTATCCGCCCAACGAAATCGATATAGAAGTAGAAGGTGTCGCCGTACGTGCACTTGTCGACACAGGCGCTGTCGTTTCTGTAATTAGTGAAAAACTGTGCCGCAATTTGAGAAAAGTCACAACGCCTCTTACCAATCTTGCCCTGCGTACGGCGACCTCGCATTACATATCACCGACGGCTCAGTGCACAGCTCGCGTTGTTATTCAAGATGTTTGGTATGCCGTCAAGTTTGTCGTTCTTCCTCGCTCATCCTACGACGTCATACTAGGATGGGATTTCCTTTCTGCCCATCAGGCCCTCGTCGACTGCGCTCGTGCTGAACTGACATTGACGACTCCGTGCCCCGACCTCGACGACCGCAGTGCGCCTAAAGTATTTGCCGCAGCCGACGTCCACATCGCGCCTTTGTCCGCCGTTCTAGTGCCTGTGTTTTCGCCTGCTGCCACTAATTCGACCCTATTGTTTCAACCATCTATAGCTATTGCGCGCCGTCGAACCTTCCTCCTCCCATTTGCCGTCATCGACTTTTCCAATGGTTCCGCGGCCCTTTACGCGTGCAACGTCTCTGCTTGCCCGTATATCCTACTACGTGGCGAGTGTCTGGGGACCCTCGAGACCTTGGATTGCATTTTCGAAGACCCAATGCTTCCAGACAAGCCATCGCTACCGACTTGTGCCATTACACCTGCAACTGACACCGAAGTTCCTATGGACGTGTTTCGCAAATCTATCGACTCCCACCTCACGCCTGGGCAGCAGGAACAGCTGGTCAAGCTCCTCCAGCGTTTTCGAGCCTCCTTCGACCACGACCAGCGTTCCTTAGGTCGAGCGTCAGCTGTTGTTCACCGTATTGATACCGGTCAACAGGCACCATTGCGGCAGCGTCCATACCGCGTGTCAACTGCCGAACGCCGTGTCATCAGTGACCAGGTCGATGACATGCTCAAACGTGGCATAGTCCAACCATCCAGCAGTCCCTGGGCCTCTCCAGTTGTGCTGGTGAAGAAGAAGGACGGATCCATCAGATTCTGCGTGGATTACCGGCGTCTCAACCGAATCACCCGCAAGGATGTCTATCCTCTGCCGCGCATCGACGACGCCTTAGACTGCCTACAGGGAGCAGAATTCTTCTCTTCGTTAGATCTGCGCTCTGGATACTGGCAGGTACCCATGGCGGAGGCCGATCGCGAAAAAACAGCTTTCGTCACGCCTGACGGGCTCTACGAATTCACAGTCATGCCCTTCGGCCTGTGCAACGCGCCAGCTACATTCGAGCGAATGATGGACACGATCCTTCGAGGCCTCAAGTGGAATATTTGCCTCTGTTACTTAGACGACATTGTCGTCTTTTCCACCGATTTTTCGACCCATTTAGCCCGCCTTGAGCTAGTTCTCGCTTGCCTCTCCGCCGCGGGACTGCAACTGAACTTGAAAAAGTGCCACTTCGCCGCTCGAAAGCTTACGATTCTAGGCCACGTGGTTTCGAAGGACGGCATTCTCCCTGACCCAGCCAAACTTACAGCCGTTTCAGCGTTTCCCAAACCGACTACCATCAAACAGCTCCGAAGCTTCATTGGTCTTTGTTCTTATTTCCGGCGCTTCGTTCGCAATTTCGCGACCATCATCGCTCCTTTGACCAAGCTCCTCGCCGGCTCTAGTGATCTTTCGGCGTGGTCTCCCCCTTGTGACGATGCTTTCAACGAACTGCGCCGCCTCCTTACGTCGCCGCCTATTTTGCGACACTATGACCCATCTGCACCCACAGAAATCCACACAGACGCTAGCGGTGTCGGGCTGGGCGCTGTTCTTGCGCAGCGGAAAGACGGCTTTCAAGAGTACGTCGTTGCCTACGCAAGCCGAACTCTTAGTAAAGCCGAAAGCAACTATTCTGTCACCGAAAAGGAGTGCCTGGCTATTATTTGGGCGATAGAGAAATTTCGGCCTTACGTGTATGGACGCCCTTTTGACATCGTGACTGACCACCACGCCCTTTGCTGGTTGTCGTCACTAAAGGATCCAAGTGGTAGCCTCGCCCGATGGGCGTTACGCCTACAAGAGTACGATATCCGCGTGGTGTATCGCTCCGGCCGCAAACATTCGGACGCCGACGCCCTCTCCCGTTCGCCCCTTTCTTCTGACCCTGCCTGCTGCACAAGTACTCTCTGTGATACCACTGCCCTCACCATCGCCGACATGCCATCTGAGCAGCGCAAGGACCCGTGGCTTGCATCCATTCTGGACATACTTGCTGGTCGGACCGCTCCTCCCTCTACTCGCACGTTGCGTCGTCAAGTCGAGCACTTCACCACTCGCGATGACGTGCTTTACCGACGAAACTACACACCCGGTGGCCGTCAGTGGCTACTCGTCATTCCACGTCACCTGCGGTCCGAAATTTGTTCCACATTCCATGATGACCCCCAATGTGGCCACGCAGGTTTTCTCAAGACGTATTCTCGGATCAGGCTCCGATATTACTGGCGTGGTATGTACCGTTTTATTCAACGGTACGTTCGGGCTTGTTCCACATGCCAGAGACGTAAGACTCCTCCTCAACACGCCGGCGGGCCCTTATTACCTTTGCCATGCCCCTCCCGGCCGTTCGACCGCGTCGGCATCGACATCTACGGTCCCCTTCCGAGCACTGCAGACGGTAACCGTTGGATCATCGTTGCCGTCGACCACCTCACGCGGTACGCCGAAACTTCACCTCTTCCTTCATCTACAGCAAAAGACGTTGCCAGTTTCATTCTGCACAATCTCGTCCTTCGTCATGGAGCACCTCGAGAGTTGCTAAGTGATCGTGGCCGCGTGTTCCTCTCCGAGGTCATCACAGCATTGCTGCGTGAGTGCCGCGTCGTCCACCGTACCACAAGCGCCTATCACCCCCAAACCAATGGAATGACAGAACGCTTCAACCGCACCCTTGGTGACATGCTGTCTATGTACATCTCGTCAGACCACTCAAATTGGGACCGAGTACTACCGTTTATTACGTTCGCCTATAACACCGCCATTCAAAGCACTACTGGGTTCTCCCCTTTTTTTCTCCTTTACGGACGCGAACCTTCCTGCACTATGGACACCATTCTTTTGTACAGACCTGACGCCTCCGAGTCCACGACTCTATCCCAAGCCGCTACATACGCTGAAGAATGCCGCCAACTGGCACGGTCATTCACAACACAAGACCAAGGGCGCCAGAAGTACCACCACGACGCATCCACTGACGCTCCATCCTACGATCCAGGCTCGCTCGTCTGGCTGCGTGTCCCTTCTGCTACTCCTGGCCTTTCCACCAAGTTGGTCCCCAAGTACCACGGCCCATATCGTATACTCCAAAAAACATCACCGGTGAACTACCTCATCGAGCCCATGGAACCATCTCCTGACCATCGTCGCCGTGGCCAGGAAATTGTCCACGTGTCTAGAATCAAGCAGTGCTACGACCCTCCCGTGTTTACTAGTCCCTAGGTCGCCAGGATGGCTCCTTATTTCGCGGGGAATAATTGTACTGAATATGAATGACAGACGCTCCGCTGTTACGGAAGACGACGACGACGATCGGTGGCCGTGGTTGTCGCTCGCGCACGCGCTCGCCAGTAGCCAGACCTGCCTGATAAAGAGCCTTTCGCAAAGCAACGTCTGACCTTTTCTTGACGTACAACACCCCTATTTCAATATATATATATATATATATATATATATATATATATATATATATATATATATATATCACTTTGAGTGTGACACACTTCGCCTGCTATAACACTCCGCGCAGAAGTGATCAACCAACGAACGCATTGTTCGGCAACGTGAAAACTGGCGCACATGTGGCCTCGCTTCGCCGAAAAGCAAGACGAAGAAAACGAGGCCGACAGCGACGAGCTGCTTGCGTGTGTACGCCGCCTTCTCAGCGAGCGGCCTCCACCGGTTCCAACCTGAACGTAAACGATTTAAGATAGGCGTGGCCTCCAAGATCACAGGCGCACACGCGCGCGGCGATGTGATGTAAAGACTGACGAAAACAGCCACGGAATATTCCTGCGGAATTTACTGAAAGGGAATTTAGCTCTAGTGCCGGCTGTGACAGTTGCGTGCATGTCCCTCTAGAGCAGAGGTCGGCAACCCGCGGTCCGTAGGGCAATATTCTGCGGGCCCCCGCATAACGTCAGAACACCCCCCCCCCCCTTCCCCACTCCTAACTAAAGCTGTATCCTCACGACGGATGAGATCGCGGACGGATCAGTCACGTTACATGTGACGTGATTCGGATCATTCCGCAGCCAGCATTCACAGCACAGGAGAAAATTCACGCTGTATACAAGCGAGGATTTCAGCATTGCTCCCCGAGGATCCGAACTGTGATTTGGGCCTCCGTCGTTTCACGAATCGCTCCGCGTGGACCAAAGCGGGAACGCGGGAGCGCGGGAACAGCTGACGTATGGTGACTTAGTGCGCAATCCGCAGGCCTCGAATCGCGATTTCGTCCGTCGTGTGAATACAGCTTAACCGATGACACCTCCTGACCGAGCGATGAACACCTCCACGACTTTCTGCGTCTGTCGGTGAGCAACCTTGATGTAGACATTTGCGAGTTGGTTAACAATGTTCAGCACCAAAAGTCGCATTCAAAGAGTATCTTTTAGTATCCTATGTTGACAAAGTGCAAACTTGAGGCATACACGTTGAAAATAAGCATAATTTTTATTCCAGTTTTGTGTAGCATTATTGTTAATTCGTCGAATTTTTCTCCCTGTCTGCAAAGTAGCCTCCCCCCCCCCTTCCCATTTGCCGTGTGGCCTCCGCCGTGTCGGCGAAACGTTGCCGACCGTTGCTCTAGAGGAAGTGCATGCATGCAGCTTGCAGATGGACTTGCCGGTGAGGGCCCCTCACCTACAAGGGAGCAACGTTTACCTGTAGCTGGTACTCTATCGAAAGTTACAGCGCCTGTTACTGAACCTCGGCCAAGTGACAACTGCGACTAGAGTGCTTATTTGGGCGTGTTGGTACATTTCCTTAGATAACGGTAAACAGCGCGAACCACACGACAACAGGACAGAGACGGACTAAGCGTCTCTACATCGGTATTTATGTAACAACGAAGATCATGCATTATTATCCATGTAACAATGAAATGTGGCAACGTGAAGTTACAAGTGGCCTCGATATAGTGGCCACTGGAATCCGAGCTGTAAAAGCTTCGCTTCAAGGTATTATACTCGGCGACGCCGCCAAAGTGGTTTCCAACACCGCGTTGCAGACGCTTTCGCTGACAGCAGCACCTGCAAGTCTCGCCGCATGGCATCTCCGCAGTGAAGTCGAGCGGCGTCCTCCGGGGATCCGACCCGGAGGACCCGGAGACTCCGACGGCGACGAAGAGGGACTTTCAATCAGTGCTCCGCGCTAAGTCAACCTTTCAAGAAGGCGGTTCTCTGTTATTTCGACTCCCTTCGCCCTGCAGTTGCCGTTTTTGTTTCTGTCGGTTGTTTCATCGAAGTGATTTCTTTCAACTCCCCGACTCACTTCTCTTCGGAGTACGATTCTCCTTGTTTTTGCTATCTCTCTTTTTTTTTCTCTCTCTCTCTTTTCTTTAGGGCAACACACATCCGCGACTCTATCTCTAACATTCTGTAACACGTCATGTCCGATTTCTGACTGTATTCAAACGCCGTATATTCTCCCATTCTACCAGCACTTGTTCGTTCTGGTTTAGGCAGTACTGGCGGGCTAATTGGTTGTAATTTATCTTGAGGACAGCAGCGCTAACTTTAAGAAAAGGGACATACAAACAATGATACAGCAATCTATCTATCTATCTATCTATCTATCTATCTATCTATCTATCTATCTATCTATCTATCTATCTATCTATCTATCTATCTATCTATCTATCTATCTATCTATCTATCTATCTATCTATCTATCTATCTATCTATCTATCTATCTATCTATCTATCTATCTATCTATCTATCTATCTATCTATCTATCTATCTATCTATCTATCTCCCCCTCCCTCCCGTCCGCCCGTCCGAGCTGTTAGCACTAGCAAATGAATTCTTTATTATACGAAAGCCGACGGATCGCTGATGTTCATCTCGCGTCCGCCTTGTAGCGCGCCGTCGTCGCCTTTCGCACGCGCCATTCCGCTGGATTCAACATATCCCGTGTGCGCATGCATATTATCCGCTCGGTTTCATCGTCTCCTATAGGAATGTGGCATTTCGGGCTCTCCGGTTTCTCTTCGCTTCCATAACAGCGCTAAAGTGAACCTCCGTAGTAGTTAAAAACGGCTAAGTGTTGCACGGCTAAGCCAGAAGACGCGGGTTCGATTGCCTGCCACGGCGGCTGGTTATCGAGCCAGCCATGCGTTAGTACTCGTATTTAAACGAACACTGATGAAAACCAACCTAACATATTTCATAAGAATAAGAATAATTGTTGGGGTTTTACGTCCCAAAACCGCCGTATTGTTATGATGGATGTGGGCTCCGGAAATTTGACCATCTGGTGTTCTTTAGCGTGCACCTCAGTCTAAGTACAGGGGCCTCGGAGATTTTTTCCCCTCCATCGCAATACAGCCGCCGCGGCCGGGATTCGATCCCGCGACCTTCGGGTCAGCTATCAAGCACCGTAACGAGTAGACCACCGTGGCGGGTAACCTTACACCTTTGAGCCGTCTCTATCGAACGTGATCTGCTTTTTCAACCCGAACCTCGATGCTATGTATTATAATAGAGTGTCGTCTTTCTCTTTACCCGTCACATCTTCAGGTGATAACATTCAGCGACCTTTCACCGTAAACGGGGCTTAGCATTTTCCACTTGCGGCCGGCCGTTGCCATGACAACGGGCCGCCCGATGTTGAAAAGTCACGATGGACGACCCACAGCGGAGAGCAGCTGCGGTCCGTCTCTGAAGGAGTGTCTATAAAACGGTTAGTTGAACATTTATAAGGAGGCGCGCGGTCGGGCTAACGACAATACGTGCGATATTTTTTGTATTTTTTTGCTTTACCTGAAGCGCATACGTTCGGAAACGTCGCGGTGTCGTGGCTTTTTCCAGTCGTGATATAGTACATGTGATACTTCCTCTCTCTCTCTCTCTCTTGAATACTATTTTCGTGGCGCTCTTCCGCCTTCAGTCTTTAACGGGGTAGTATCGAAGTCCCATCTCTCACGAAAGATATTTGCCGATCTCGAAGGCAGTGCATTCTAAACTAGTCTTAAGCCAAATTACATAGAACACCGTATTTATTGCATACTGCAAGCACTCGTCATTACTGGCTGGTGATAGAAAAATTATGGCAAACATCGACTAGAGTCGCCTAATGTTGGCTTAGGGACGACTACTTTCGGCCTTGTTTTGGCTGTTCGCTGTTATACGAGCATCACTGTAGTCATTCGGCATCAATTCAGTAAACTGAGTTGCCTACCGATTTTTCTCTTAATGCGTAGAGCGATATTTTAGCTACATTTCTTTCCGCTTGTGCCTGAGAAGGGGCCAGGTTCAAGACACACAGCCGCGACAAAGTAGGCGGTACAATGTGTACTCCAGGCAGTACAATGTGTGCAAAACAGTTAACTTTGTACGCACATTGAACGCACACATTACAGGCAGTACAATGTGTGCAAAACAGTTAACTTTGTACGCAAACATTGTACGGAGAGATCTATACAATGACTGAGAAGAAAAAAAAAAAAGAACAAGATGGTTTTCACGTTCGCGATGTTTTAGGCAAATGCATCTGGGACCCTGGGACTTTTGTCATTTACGGCTCGTACTTATTGTCATTCCCTGTATTTATTTACTTCCTCTCAGTATTTTGCACCGGCCCAGCCTGTTTTGCTTGCTCGGCTCCCGCATTATTCCGCGAGCCCCCGCGCTTGGATTTCGTCCGGCGTCTCGTTCCTTCGCTGGCCACTCGACTCGCCGCCACCCGCGAAACCTTTGTTTGCGTTCGCTGGGCACTAACGGAAACCGGAGATGAAATGGGGGGGGCAAGGATGAGGGGTTCGCTAAAATACCAAGCTTGTGGAAGAACCGATCCTCCCTGTACCCTCTTATTTTTACCTAAGAAGGAGCTCTAACGAAGCAAAGTTTGTTGTTTCGCGCCCTTCTGGTATAAAGGTGGCCGCGCCTCCTTTGTTATTCGTCCGAGGGCGTGTGCTGTACGCACAGAGAGATAGCGCGGGAATAAAATCGCAGGTAACAAAAGCTTGGCGGAAAAATATGCAGGAGCCCGTGCCCTATCCGGAAAACCGGGGCAAGCGAAGCTTTACGTCTGTGTTCCTGACGTACTGCACTCTAATAAAAAAAAAAAGAGTCACTTGACTCTTCTTGGAAAGTTCTGGCTTGCCACGTATATGACTATCTTTAAAGAGTCACGTTAACTCTCTTTGTGGGTCATTATACTCTCTTCGGAGAGTCGTCTGACCCACAAGAGTGTTAACGTGCCTCTTTAAAGAGAGTCATACACGTGGCAAGACAAGACTCCTCGAAATGAGTCAAATGACTCTTTTATTTCTTAGAGTCTATGCTTGTCTATCTTTCTTCCTTCTCACATTGCAAAATGCTCCCTCCCAACTGTTTCCTTCCTGCATACCGGGAATTGTGCCTTAATTCACGTGCTTAGCGGTGCAACAGTTCAGTCGCTACAGGCAACAACGACGGTCATGCGTTCACATCCAGGCAACAATGAAATGTGTGCAACGTGAAGTGACAAGTGGCCTCGATAAAGAAATCAGATTGCCGTATCAGAAACGGCTGATTCGCCGACAAGCCCACGAATCGAGAGAGCATCTGTTATCGGCAAACGGCGCGTACAAATACGCACGTATGTGACCGTCGCACCTTCGAAGGCCACATTTCTGTACACTCGCCGGGTTATTCGCGTACAACGCCGCCGCCGAAATCTGTAACTCATAACAAGGTTCGCTTCAAAAAAAGAAACAGATAAGATAGGCCATATCGATAATTTGTGTAAGCTGAAATACGTTGCATATGTTGGATCTTGCGGCGATCTATAGAGTGGTCGAAACGATGAACACGCCGCTAAAGCTCGTCTCCGCCGGAGACACGTTTCCTTTGTCGAGACATTGGCTCCAGAGTGATTCTTCTGCGGATCGCTTCCAGAGTCCCGTCTTCCTGGTTTCCTTTGTGTCTTTCCGATGCAATTGTGCTGTCAGTTGCCCAGCCGACGGAGCGATTGGCCGCAACACGTGCAAGGCCGCCTGGATTGAGAAACACTTCTCAATCCTAACAGAAGCGCGTCTCTGTCGTCGCGAAGTTCGCTGGCCGACATATAAACCTCGTTTCCTTCGTTCTCAATGTGACTCTGAACGCGTCGTCCACTAGCCTTCGTTTACAAATATACTCTTAGAGAGAAAGCATGTGCGAGGGTGTTTTGAACTTTTAACAAAGTGAAATTGCGCAAATGAAGACAAAGACAAGGTATAGACAAGGACATGCGCTGAGATCGACATGTCGATGAGCGATGATGACGGTCGCACACTGAAGAAAGGACTCAATGTACAGTAGGGTCCATTGTTAAAGAGAACACTCGAATGAGTAACTTTCATTTTGTTGGCCCCTAACGGCTAGTGGATGCGGAAAGATTGTTCGAACGCGTTACTAGTCTATCATAAGGGTTCCGAGCTGTCAGTCACCAGTAGTGTTATGCAAATCTAAGCCACTATGCTTTTGTAGGAGCGCGAAATCCGGACATACCCGAAACGCGAGTGTTCCCGTTAACAGTGGACCCGTCTGTACTTAGTCGGATACAACATTCGATGTCCGGAGAGGACCCGGCCGGACTACCGAAGCGCGGCAGCCGATAGCCTCCGTGACTAAAGAAATAGTACCACTCATGCACTCGGCAATGTTCTCCGAAGGCGGAGTCACGAGCCGTCCGGCTCATGACGTCAGTCTGGAATGCGCGCCCATTAGTGCAGGCTTGTGTGCATCCGCCTTTCAGGAGGAAATGCCGCGGTCTTCTAAAGTTTTATCATACTGCAGAAATATACTTCCGTAGGCCTGACTGGACTAGTTGGTGCTGTACTTTGACAGAGTGAAATTTGCAGGGCCAACAAGCGTGTGTATTGAAAGTACGTGCTCCTAGTGTGTATTGAAGGCACGTGCTCTGTAGAACGTTTTTTAGAGTTTGCTCGGAATTAGTTCTCGCTGTGTTTTGAAACTCCCTTTGTCATCGCTCATAAGGTTTTCACGCCGCGAAATGACGGGTGTGCCTTGAGGAACGCTGTGATAGTAATAATAGTATCTGGTGTTTAACGTCCCGAAACGTCGATATAATTATGAGGGGCGCCGTAGTGGAGGGCTCTGGAAATTTTGACCACTTGGGGTTTCAACCACGTGCACCTAAATCTAAGTACACGGGCCTCAAACATTTTCGCCTCCATCAGAAATGCAGCCGCCGCGGCCGGGATTCGATCCCGCGACCTTCGGGTCAGCAGTCGAGCGCCATAACCAACTAGACCACCGTGGAGGGGTTGAGGAACGCCGTACTAGAAGGTTTTGGGTTAGTTTAGATCAGGGGTCTCAAGATAACCTCAGCTAGCGGGCCGCAGTCACGAAACATGGACTCACTCAAGGGTCTGGAGGTGAAAAAGGTTGGAGCAGCGGAGGTAAGCGCGGGGAAAGGGGAGGAGGGGAAGTATAGTGTTTGACCATAATGTCGTCTAACATTTTAAATAACACCTTTCTCGTATCTCATATATCGGTCTTTCCTGAAGGGGATTTGGCGCCATCATTCTAACAACATAGCAGTACCGATCTCCACAGTGGCTAAAGTCTGCACGCCGACTCTGAAATATAGAGTTGTTGTTTCACGGTTACCCATCAGCACATGGCGACCACAGCGGGTGCTCCACGAAAAAAAAAGTGGTTTAGACCAGTTATAACTGTGTATCTCGCGAACTTACTTGTTAAAAAAATAAAAAGAAAATATGGAACGTAGACAGTCGTTGTGAGGGCTGGGCCGCTAGCGGCCGGTCCGCGTGCTCGAGACCCCTGGTTTATTTTAAAGATTGGTCCAGTGAACGTGTAGAGTAGCAAATTGAATGAAGTACTGTTAACATCCCGACCTTTCCTTCATTCTTTCTCTTTCTAGTAACCAACACATTCTGTCATCTCACCCATTCACTGTGTCGGGGCACGAAGGTTGGTTACATATTCCACTCGTGCGGCGACGTCACCATCACACATTGTCGCATGACACGCGACCGTGGAAAAATCCTTCGGCAACGAACGCGGCCTTTCCCTTACTCCCTTTTTCTTGCAAACCCCGCTCCATCGTCCCGCTCGGCGACGACCTCGGTCGGGGCCTCCCGAAGCGTCCCGGTCGTGCCCGAGCCTGTTGCCACGGCAACAGACTCCGGCGGCGATCGGACTCCCTCGTTCGAACCAACTCCCTCCCCTCCCGGCGCAGCAGTTTTGCACCTCTTTCCAGCCAGCCCGGGCCCCGGGTCTCAACCCCCCTCTCCCTCGCTCCCGATTTCCCTCCCTCACGCCTCCTGCTTTCAGCAGCGCAAGAACGCTGTTAAACTGTGGGTCTCCTCCCTCTATCCCGCTCCCCCCTCTCCTCCCCTTCCTCCTTTGAACAGCGGACTGTCCGACTGTGGGCCCTCTCTCCCTCGCCTTCTGTCTCATCCCTCTACTCCTCCTTTAGTAGCGCAGTCCTACTCTGGGCTCCCCGACCCCCACTCCCTCTTTAACTCCCTCGCTCCTTCCCTTACCCTCCTCCTCTCAGCAGCGCACTGTCCGACTCTGGGCGCGCTTTCGATGTCCCGGCAGCAGCTTTTTTCCTCTCGCGCTGTCTCTCGTCACCATGGAAATGAGGGCACTCGGGGAGTCGACGTTAGATGGCGCTACGAATAGAGGGTGCTAGGGAAAACAAAAAGGGGGAGTAAAGAAAAAAAGGGGGGGGGGGGTTCGCGGAAGATCGAGAAGGGCATCGTGTGGCATGCAAGCGCGCGGCGAAACAAACTGCTCGACACGAGTACGGGGGCATAATGAGAATGAGCGGTCAAGTGGCCGTTTTCTCGCGGCGAAGGACTTGGTCTTGACCGAGCCGTCGCATAATGTCTCGCTGAGGCGTCGTTCGTTGTGTTTGTCCGTGCGCGTGGACGATTTGTTCGTCGATGATGGTGTCGTAGGGAGAGATAATGCGCCGTCTTGTGAGTTGTATTACTTCGAGATGCGCATCCAAAGCGGAGAGATGGAAGCCCGCGAATGGGAAGGCGGTAGGATGTATGAGCAGAAGTAATGGCATGTTTGAGGTTATTTCCTGTTCATGCAGCCTTTGTAGAACGGTAGGCTGTTGCTGCCTCGAAGAAAAGGCAAGATCACTTTTCAAAACGTTGGCTTGAGCAACAACGTGGAAGAAAAAAAAACAGAAATAAGATGACATATTGGAAAGACTGCGACAATCAAAGATACGCGCACGGAAATGCCTGACCCGTTACATGCTTTCAGTCGTAATCGATAGTTAACGTAGTTAACAAATAATGCCCCATGAAGACGCATTTGTTTCTTGAAAGAGAGGTCTTCTTGAATAAACAGTTAAGACTGTCCATCCTGTCTCTGTTACGTAACTTTTGTGCGAGCACCTTGTGACTAGCGTATCATAGCGTTTGTTTGTATTTCGCCAATAAACCTAACATAACTAGGAACTTAATATCGCACTAATGTATTGCTAGTGACGCTTATTTTCTATATCGCGCATTGCAGCGCTCGCACGCATGTTCCTCTCTTTTTGTCTTTTTGTTTACGGCGGCGAACATCTAACGGTCACTCGTGTTTTTCGATGTCACGTTCCCGTTTTTGCATCGCCGAGCCACAAAAAAAGAAAGCACTGTTCCTGTATGGCTCAGGTCTAGCTCAACGATCTCGGTAAACATGTATAGCAGCGTCCGGTTTGGGAAACCTGTGCGCTGCGGCAATGCGGTAACAGCAAGCATGCAGCTTGCGCCGCGAGTTACCAACCGGCTGCGCGCTCTGGGGTCGAAACAAGTGGTCCACGCGTTCGCGCTAGGTGCGGGATCCGAAAAAAAAAAAAACAAGAAAATGGGGGAGGGGGTGTGAGGAGGATGGTCGGAATTGCAGAGTGTACATGTGTCGAACGGGAGCGCGCCGTACGCAGGGCAGTACCGGCACGCGTAGCTGCTAACAAAAAGTATCGAGTGGAACTGCGTAGCTATGGAGTCCGTGGAAGTTTCAAGTATGACGGTCCGTGTCGACTGTGGAAATGAACAGTTAGAGAGATGAGCGAGCATGACCCATTGAAATGATGGCTGCATGTATAACTGTTGGAGTTTTACGTGCCAATATCATGATACGATTATGAGGGAAGCCGCAGTGCAGGGCTGCTGCAATTTCAACCGCCTGCGGTTCTTTAACGCGCACCTAAATCTAAGCACACACGGCCCTGTAGCCGCCGCAGTCGGAATTCGATCCCGCGACCTCCGTGTCAGCGTTCGAGTACCGTAACCACTACGCCACCGCGGCGGGTAATGCTGGCTACAGGGCTGCTTCGACAGTTGAAGCACCCCTGCTCAATGCGAAAGCTTCGCAGAATCTAGACAGATATGTGACAACGTTTAATGATAACCCCTGATATGTTAACCTGGTATGTCTATCTGGTTTCTTCGTACGTGCGAACCTGTGCGTGCGCGCGCGGTGTGTTTATGTGCGCTACCCACGAAACACAGTGAATATTAAGTTCGGACGCCTTTCTTTCTCACTTTTTCTACTCTTCTAACGTTCAAACTACCCCCGTCTCTTTTCCCAGTGAAGGGTAGCATACCGCTTATTCTAAACCGCTTAACCTCCCTGCCTGTCCTATATATTCTGTTTTTCCTCCCAACGCCATCTAGTAGCAATGTGCTGCGCGTAATCCATGTTATGGAAAATGAATGCATAACCACCCGTACATCCCATAGCATAGTTGTAAAATCGCAGCGCCTCGTTTCCGCCTATACCCGGTATTCTTTTCTTTTTTTTTCTATTTTGGTAGGAAGCTTTCTCTATGTGGGGCGGTACATAGAGATTTGAACAGCAGGTGAGAGTGAAAGAAAGGACGCAGAGGTAAAAAAAAAAGAAATACAACTATGTCGAGAAGGGGTGTTCGTGATCGAGCGAGCTGTGCGTAGGGAGGTGCGGGGCCCTCTTCCTCCTCTCCCCGTGACCACCTGTGCGGAACCGTCGCCGTGTGCGCGCAGCTGCGGCCGGTGCCGGACGAGGAACGAGTTCGGCCTCGTAAAAAAATATAGCGAGCCGCGTGTGTACCGTGTTGGGCCGCTGCTGGGGCAAAAAGAGCGGCGCACAGTGAAGGAAACAAAACAGCGAGGAAAGAGAAATGAGGTAGAACCAACTGTACTTGGTGTCTTTAGATGCGTATTGGATAATTGGTGTTGACGTACAATTGAAGTAGTTTTCTTACTACTTAGTACTGCCGAAATTTTGGCCGTCAAGCAAAACTTTGACCTTCGTCAAAGTCCAGTGCCGAAACGTCAGTAGTTAACGAACGAAAATGCTGTGTGCTTCAACACCCCTTTTCTTATTTCCCGGATCACACATTTATGTGTCTATGTATGTATGTATGTATGTATGTATGTATGTATGTATGTATTGTGTGTGTGTGTGTGTGTGTGTGTGTGTGTGTGTGTGTGTGTGTGTGTGTGTGTGTGTGTGTGTGTGTGTGTGTGTGTGTGTGTGTGTGTGTGTGTGTGTGTGTGTGTGTGTGTGTGTCGGAGAGCATCATTGAATGGAGAAGAATCAGTGGAGGCAGTGACAGGGTGGCAACAGCAGACGGATAGGCAACATCAACTAATCATTAATCCAGTGCTATGCAGAGCCTGTAGTACGCAAGTAAATGCGGCAGTTGGCGTCACGTGACATATTGCTAATTTACTGCCCAGTTTTCGAGATCGGCGCATATTTCCGACTAGAAATTGTATATCGCACCCCGTTGCAGGACGCTAATGGAGGCGACTAACGAAGACAGCCGCATAACATTCGCATATTGACGCTCTTCTTCCGCGAAAGCTGTCAATGCTTTTACACTCTAAGAAACAAAAAGTGTATGTTATCCTTTTCAGTAAGTCCTGACTTGCCACGTACATGACTATCTTTAATGATAAACATTAACACACTTTTGGATCCCACGACTTTCTGACGAGAGTAATAATGATATCCAAAGAGAGTTCACGTCCCTTTTAAACAGTGTCATATACATTGAAACTCAGGTCTCACAGAAAAAAAGAGAGAGAGAGGACAAGAGTCAAAGGACCCCCTTTTTTTTCTTGGAGTGTAGCGGAGCAGACAATTGGGCAAAGCTGTTAGCATTCATCTTAAAAACGTTTAAAAAGATACATCCTATAGACTGAAAAGACGACAGACGCTGCCAACAGTGTCCGTCCCAAGTCGACGGCGTCATTTGTCGACGTCATCTTGACGTCACAAATTATGTCACTCTGTGACGCCATCGCTTCCTCGAAGGAGGTCACGTATTCTTTTTTTTTTTACTGCTAGAGGACCGACGCCATAATTCGAGCAAGTGTCCCTCTGCAGTGAGCTGCTAGCCTTACTTCGTATAACATTCCAATTCGTTGCTATCGCATTCATTGCTTCGCCCTTGCGGCGAAACTTTATTTGGCGCTGTCCTTAAGATTAGCTCTCAATTCTCCGAGTCGACGCCTTCCAGTGAACCTCGATCTCCTTTCATAAGTGCATAATAACGTACGGGATTTAAAGTGTAGCTAATTGAAACCGTGCACAACACAGATGTCTTCATCACAACCTGCTCTCCTTTTTCTTTGCTTCGCAAAGTGGAAGGCCTGCAAGGTTAGGGGAGCCGACAGTCGAATGAGCGCGCACCTGAACCCACCTGAACCGCTTCGCTAAATGTTTCCTTTCCGTGTTCTTTTTGTTCCCGTCCCACGCCCGTTGGCACGGCATGGCATGGCGCGTTCGTTGCGGGGCGTTTAGGCGACGTGTGCGCTTGCGCTGTGTCCGCATAGGCCGTCCAGCTGAGCTTCCCGGGAAACGGAGCACGAGGCAAAGGAGGAAAGGTGTGTGTGTGTGTGTGTGTGTGTGTGTGTGTGTGTGTGTGTGTGTGTGTGTGTGTGTGTGTGTGTGTGTGTGTGTGCGGGCGCAACGCGTCGGAGCTCGCTGGCTGCTCAGACTGCGCTTGTTTCTGCTGCTGTTGCTGCTGCTGTATAGTTGTACCTCTCCTGCGCGAAGCGCCGGAGAAGAGTCCTCGTCGCCGAATGCCGCATCCGCCCTCGCTGTGTCAGCTCGCGTATCGTTCCAACTACTTTTGTGAGTGAGTGAGTGAGTGAGTGAGTGAGTGAGTGAGTGAGTGAGTGAGTGAGTGAGTGAGTGAGTGAGTGAGTGAGTGAGTGAGTGAGTGAGTGAGTGAGTGAGTGAGTGAGTGAGTGAGTGAGTGAGTGAGTGAGTGAGTGAGTGAGTGAGTGAGTGAGTGAGTGAGTGAGTGAGTGAGTGAGTGAGTGAGTGAGTGAGTGAGTGAGTGAGTGAGTGAGTGAGTGAGTGAGTGAGTGAGTGAGTGAGTGAGTGAGTGAGTGAGTGAGTGAGTGAGTGAGTGAGTGAGTGAGTGAGTGAGTGAGTGAGTGAGTGAGAAATGCTTCATTTTTGGGGATTGAGTGAGTGTGCGTGCATGAGTGAATGAGTATGAGTGAGAAACTGAGTTAGAGAGTGATCGTGTGTTTGATTGATTGATTGATTGATTGATTGATTGATTGATTGATTGATTGATTGATTGATTGATTGATTGATTGATTGATTGATTGATTGATTGATTTAACGAGCGAGCAAATGGATCAATAATTCAGAGGGCGAGTTAATAAATGAGTGAGCGAGCGTGCAAAAGTATGACATATGTATACTGGTTCTTGAAGATGAATTATTGACTGGGCTTGTTATTGAATCAGTGAGTGATTGATTTAGTGATTTACTGGGCGAGTAAGGGACTTACTGGGCGTAAATAACTGAACAGGTGCATGAATAGGTGAGCGAGCGAGCACATGAATGAATGTTTGAATGGGCGATTGAATGAGTGAGAAAGTGAGCACTAAAACGTAGAAGGGCACGAACATGGGCTGGTTGGTTCATAATTATATGCAGGATGCAACGCTATAAGACGGGGCCAACTCAATGGTCGGCGTTCTTTCCTCCGTCCCCTCTTATTGCGCTGGTTTCTGCATATAATCACTGTATCGTACTCAGCGACACCGTTTGGGGCACTAGGCGTTTCAAGATAAGACACACAAGCGCACGCGATCAGTCTAAACCGGATTAGCTCTTCTCCTTCGCGTCCCGTTAACCTTGCCTAAAGAAGAAGCCTGCGCTTGCGTCCGTTGAACAGCTCCCTAGTGCGCGTCGGCTCATGGCCGCGCCGCTACGGGTATGCGCGTTTTTGTTTTGTCGTTTCTTTTCGCCCTGTGCTGCTTCGGTTCCAGCGGCTTGTCCCGCGAGCGCAGCTGTGCTTGCGCGCCCGTTGCTGCTGCTGTTGTAGTATACGGCCGCGTCGTGACCCGCGCGCCGCACTCGGGCGCCGGCTGTGGGACGGCTCCGCGGCGTGTCGACGCCAGCAGGATATGGGACACGAGCGTTTCCTGTACGAGGAAAAAGCTGCGCCTCGTTGACGTCGGCAGCGAGGGTCAGAACGTTGGCAACAAACGACTGTACAATTAGGGAATGATCGAACGAATGACGGGATGAATGAAGGAATGACGGGATGAATGAAGGAATGAAGGTAGGAAGGAAGGAATCGAGTGAACGACCTAATGAAGGAATGATACGAACGAACGAACGAATGGATGAAATAATGAAGGAAGGAAGGGAACGAGCGAGCGAACGAATGATGGAATGAATCGAGATAATTTATTGATTACTTATTGAACGAAGGAATAAGTGAATGAATGAATCGAGCGAATTAATGAAGGCAGGAACCGAGACATCGATGAATGTAGAAATGAATCGAGGCAATCAAATAATTCATGAATGAAGGAAGAAATGAATCAGCTAATGGATGAATGAATCGAGCGAATGAACGAAAGAATGAATAAGGAAGGAAGGAAGAAAAAAAATTGAGCGAACGAACGAATGACGGAATCAATCGAGCGAGTGAGGTATTATTGAATGAATGAATGATTGCATGAAAGTTCACGCCTTTTTTTAATGCTTGGGTGAGTGAGGGAACGCAACCATTGTTGAGTATGAGCTACAGAAAGCACTATGATTGAGGCCCCTATTCCAGGGCCCCACTGGCGCGAGCGACTCACCGGGCTTGAAACAGGAAAGCCCACTCTCCCTCACAACCGTAGTCCGCGACCCATGCCTCAATTTAATGCCCATTACTCCATAGTGATTGTCTTTGCATTATGGCTGAAATAGATTATTTCGTGACACGTACGAAATCCAATACGAGACAACTTGCAGTTTCCGTTCCAACTTTTTGCTTTCTTTTTCCTTCGAATATGCAGCTAAGGCGATCTTCCGCAACCACCGCACCTTCACTTCGAAGTTCGGGCCAACGCATTCCGTGCTCTTCCTTTCAAATCCTCCTGTAAGGAACGTATTTGAGAATCAAAGAAAAGAAGGAGTTCTATTAAATGGGACATGCACCCGATGAAAACTTTGAACGAACACTACCCGTTAATGGGAAACAGGCGTTCCAGGCCAAAAAAAAAAAAAAGTATTTCCCGGTGCGCGTAAGGTGAGGTGGCGCCATCCCGCGGCATTTTCAAACACTACCGTCCGGCAACTTTTTTTTTTTGCTCTCTTTTTTTTTTAACTCCCGTGTGGACGGTTGTATGGAAACAGTTTTTTCACGTTCGCCGCTCCTTTGTCGGCGAAAGAGACATTAAAGGAGCGCCAATTAGGATTTTTGCTTTTTCTCCCGCGAAAAGCAATTTTCGCGGCGATTAGCTAACAGCTAGACCGCGAACCGCAGAGCACCGCGAACGGCACCTTCAGCGTGACGCCCTTTTTGCCTCTTTTGTTACTGTTTTCGTTTCGTATTCGTATTCTCAATTGTGCGCGTGAAGTTGAAACGTCTGTGCGTCTGTCTACACGTGTTATAGTTCAAAACTGTATCTGTGCATATGTGCCTTGAACGCTCGGTAAGTCGGTTCGGTTATTATTCATGAAAGAAAAAGAAAAGGGTGTGGGGAAGCACAATGAAAGCAAATGTGCGTTTCAACTCTTGCGACTTGTCAAGAACCTTTATTTATATTCGTTTCTTTGCGTGTCTATAGGATAATGACCTGTAATCTATAATACAACTCGCACTTTCTAAAAGCTCTGTGGCGTGTCAGTGCGCCCGCAAGACGTGAAGTCATGTAGGTCGCAACGATTTCAGACCTATGTTAATATCGCATTGCTTCTTTCTTTTGCCGTTACTTCGACACTTCTTGTTTATTTATTTATTTATTTATTTATTTATTTATTTATTTATTTATTTATTTATTTATTTATTTATTTATTTATTTATTTAAATCGTCTATTATTTATTTAAATCGTAAAGCGAAACGTAGCTTACCCAACACCTAGGGTTGACAAGTTCGGTTAGCGACGAACCGCGGAAAAAGTTGTTACCGCCGCTTAACAAGTACTCTAACTGCGCTAACCGCGCTTATAAATGACATAGCTGAGGTTTGCCGCGTAACTAAGATGTCTTACCGACGCCTGTAACCGAACACGTTTATTTCCTGTAAATCAAGCTTCTCCTTTATAAGATCCTCTTAAAGGTGAGGCCGACCTTGAGGGGTGAACACTTTTGGCGGCGCCGTAGTTCTTGTTGCTGCTTCTAGCTTCTCGATACAGTAGCTAGAGTGATAGAAACGTGGAGAGGGAAATGATATGAATATTTGGTTTGCTACCCTGTATTACCGCGATGGTGGTGAAGTGACAGAGCGTCCGCCTACAATGCGCGAAGTGCTGGCTTCTATTCGCAGTGCCGCGAGGCACCTACCGATTTTTTTTTTTTAATGGGAACGTAGGTGCGCCAACGTGTCGTTCGTTGGTACTGTATCGGGTACTGATCTAGGCGAGGATTCCTATCCTTTTCACTCTATTCTGCCTTCCAGCAAAGCCCGCGAATATCTGGGGTACGCAGAAGTTCAAGGCTCACAGACGTGTAGTGTGAGTTAGTGTTCATCACAGATATCAGCGTATTCAAAGAAGCGTTGATACACTTTAATTGCTTCATGACGTCGGACGTTTCGGACGTTTGGTAGCCATGGGAGACCAAAAGTCAACGTCACGCTTTATGACTTGCCAAACTTTATCAGTTTGCCATTTTGTCACTTGCCCTAGTTAACACTTTGGCAAGTGATAAAGTTCTTGCTGCAGAGGTTGTCTTTTATGTGTAATGTGCTTGGGACAGTCGAGTAAACAAATCGTCATGGCCGCACGAACACGCTTGAGATTACACAGGCTTAATGAAGAATAAAAAATGGTTCGTGTAAGCAGTTTCGAGATGGAGGCTAATCTATAAGGGCATCGATGTGCCGTGGGAGATGAGGATCTGTTTGGTTACTTAGCGTGGGCAAAGTGAACAGCGCTATCTTTGATTCCGGTTCATGCTGGGCACTTCTCTAAGCCACTTTACGAGCTGCTGCTATCTCTCGCTCTCTCGCCTCCGATAAGGATAACGCTGAGTTTCGCCCGCATCAGGCACAGTTATCAGTGTTGGTCCGGACGTCAGGTAAGGGTGGGCTAGGGCCAGCTAGGGCTACAACGCACTAAAGGCCCGAAAGATATGGTTGCCCTGGCAACGCCGAGATGTGAGGAGTCGTTCAGTAGAGGCCCTCGCTTGCGCAATTCCGCACGCCTGGGACCCCGGAATTTACCCGGTGGACTTCGGGGTAAGTTAATCACGCAAAGACTTCAAATGGGGTGTTTATATTTGTGTTCTGTCCAGAAGTGCCGATGTACTTTATTTTCGATTATCTGACATTATTATATGGCTGATTAGGCGGTACCGTCGCTACTGTTCAAACAGGCATTATTTGTGTGCTGTTATAAGGGATGCTTGGGCGGGTAGGTACGGCGCAGTATCTGTGCGTTTTCTTCCTTGTGTTTCGTCCTTCGTGCGATGTTCATCGTTATTTTTATATATTTAAATTGGTTTGGTCGCGTTGCTCTCTAGTTGAAGTGGCCGTTCTTACTCTCAGCACAAGATAACACCATTAGTTGATACGATCTGTATCACATATGAGCAACGACGCCTCTGAGAGGGCGTCGTTGCTTTGTGGAGGAGTCCGGTTACAAATACCATATATTGGGACCGGGTTGTTTCCACGTGTTCCTGCAACGCTTCAAAGGAAACAAACGCAACGGCTAAGCTTCGTTGCTGCAATGAGTGCGTTCTTGCAGGTTTTGACGAAGCTGCAATAACAGAACTAAATGCATGTGTGCGTGCAATGTCGTCTCATTGTCCTCTTAAGCCTGCACCAGGGTGCTACGACATCACGGTGAAGCGACCCGTCGATTATGCCATAACCAAATATATAGAGCTCATCTTTTTTCTCTCTTTCTCTCTATCTCTCTATCTCTCTCTCTCTTAATATCATGTGGTAGCGATATTACGGGAAATTTAATAACGTATCTTCAATGTGTTTTTTTGTTCTGTTCGCTTGATTGTTTTAACGTTCTTTGTGTTTCGAGAAACTTCCTTCTTGCAATCGTCAGGATCATCCTGCGTCGCTAATGCTATTCAAGCTATGTGACTTTTATACTTGGGTGGGGGCGGTGTCGAGAGCGGGGCGGATCGCAACATCTTTCTTACTTTTCTTAACGTTATAGTAGCCTGTATTTTTATAATGTATTTTTATCAAGCCCTGTAAAAACGCCGGTCTTATCAGGAACTTCTCGATCGTTGTTGCCCTTTGTTTTTTGCAGATGTATGGATTACATTGATCACTGACCGGTTAACACTGTCATTCTCCTTAATTTACGGGTCACGCTCGATGAATATCCTGGAATTCTATTACAGCGGGTCGAGTAGAAGTTCTCCCGAACTTTTGTTGGCAGCGGATGCATGCCTCGTCCTGTGGCGAACACGTATGTATGGATGGATGCTATGAGCGTACCCTTTATAACGGGGCGGTGACGTGCGCCACCAGGCTCGACAAAAATGAAGAGAAAAATAGCACTTTTTTAAAAGTTGGCCTAATGCCTTGTCTACTTCGATTAATTCGACCTTACCGTAGAAAAAAGATCACAGTTCAGTTTCCTGCCCTTTATTGCGGAATCACTTTTTTGTTTTTGTCCTTTTTCTCTATTTTCCTGACATCAATACTCTAGCGGTCTATTACTTATTTCTATCGCGGGCGTGTTCAGCTTTCCATTGTTGTCCCTAAAACCCAAAGTTTCATGCAGGCTCGTGCCCAAACATACACCGGGGTGGATATCTACACATTCAATCACAACAAGCCCCGTCATATCCTTAGCTTCCCCACAGCATGTTCATTTTTCTTCTTAACTGAATCTTGCTTTATAACTACGCGTTCTAAGGCAACCCGACCTCGCTTGAAACAGTAAAACCCTTCCCCTTGAATTGTCATAAAATGCATCCCTCCTTATTTAGTTTTTGCCCTTTCGGTAGTTACTCAGAGCCGGGGTTTCTTTTTTCTTTCTTTTTTTTTATTGCTGCTATGCAATAAATCCTCTCCGCCTCTCTGACTTTTCGATTAACGCTCTTTATGCCGTTTCTCCTACTCTAGCAGCCGTATACCTGCTGGTGAGTCTCCTAGTTCTTTTTCTCCACTGTGAGTCAACGCTCTCTCTGTACAAATGCCGGAACACCTTCTGTAGTACTGTAGTAGGAGTAGCAGTTTTCCCGAACTTTCGTTGGCAGCGGACGCATGCCTCGTCCTGTGGCGAAGTCCCCGCGAAGCTACGGTGCCATCTGCGGGGAAAACGAGCAAGCACGACGCAAGAGGCGTGCCTACGCAGCGCAGTCGATAGCTCAGTTTGTTCCTGGAAGATGGCGACACTGCTTCGGTTTGCCATGAATGATCAGTTCCTCCGTAGTTTCCCGTATTCGTTTACTGCTCTCTTTTTTTTTTTCTGCGATCTCCAAAGGTCTTTCTCGTACGAGGACAACCGGACGTTCATCAACATCATTAACATCATCAGCAGCAGCGTAGATGAACGAGTTGCAAAAAGCTACACGGCAGCTTGCGTGCACTACAAATATTTATGTACAATGGCAGTGCGTTCCGTTCTCACAATAATTGTTACGTGCAGTGTAGCAAGGTCGGGAGGCACCGCCATTGTGCATGAATGCACAATGAGTGGTGGGGAAACACCCCTGTGGCCCAGCCCCCAGCCATGATTAACACGGGAGGCGCTACAGTGCACGTAACAATTGTAGCAAGGACTGGTAATGCAGGAAAGCTACCTTGGGAGGCTCCGCAACTCGACGGTTTCTCATAATGAGCTCTAACGTAAGGCCCGTAGCCAGGGGGGTGGGTGTGGGGGGACCCTGCCCCCCCCCCCTCCCCCGAAATTTTGGTGAAGTATGTGTTTTTACTAAAAATGGATAATAAAAATAGGTGTTTTCTCAAACAGTCAAGGTTTTCAGCAGGTGCCCCCCCCCCCCCCCCCGATAACGATAAACATTCCTGGCTACGGGCCTGTCTAACGTGCCCTGACACGCCCACAAGCCGACTCAGATGTATGCCTGCAAATTTTCTGATTTCATCAGACCACCTATATTTTGGTCAAGGAACTTCCTGAACGAAATTCCAGGGCTACACCTGCTGTTTCGGGATATTCAAAGTGCTTAGCGAAATACGTGGTCGTTCCATTTGCATGTGGCCTTCAATTCACAAAACGGCGCTGTGTAAAAAAAGAAAGAAAGACAAGAAAGAAAGTAACTCAGAACTTCTGTGCAATTTTACCGCAAGTCTTGCGGCGCATCTCTGAGTAGTCCTCACCGCCCTCTGGCTTAGTTCCACATGTCAATATTCCTTGCAAATTGAGCGCCTACAATTGGTCAATAGTAATATATACCGCAAGGTAGACAACTAAAAATATAATTTCTAAATTTTACTTTATTACGCCCTTGCGTATTTCTGTTCTTTTCTTTTGCTAGTAATATCCGCCGCCACATTCTGCTACAAGGCTATCAGTCATACGCGATTTTCGTGCTTTGTAGTGTTGTATTGTTTAAAAAGGAACGGCAGATTATGTGCCTAACTGCAGAAATCTCTTGTGTGCGTGTGTGCGTGCGTGTGTGTGTGTGTGTGCGCGCGCGCGCGCGCGCGTGTGTGTGTGTGTGTGTGTGTGTGTTTCAACGTCACGTGGTCGCGACGTTGACGAAGCGAAACTCTTTATTCGGGAGAACTTTAGCCCAGGAAATGAAAAGTTGAAGTACAAGCAATACACGCTCTACACTAACAGCGGCAAGCACTGTCGCCGGTCGTCGGATAATCTGATCAGCGCTAAGGTGCGTCGACATTTATACACGTGGCATCGAAGATTCCGGGCTTATCGTTGGCAGCTGCGTTAGTTCTGTTCGTGTTTGCGCTCAAGGTTACCAGAAGGTTCTAAAACAATCTGCAAGGTTCCCAGACGCTCGGGCGCGGTTTGCGCAAGGCAGTGGTTGTACGTGGAACGGTCCGGTTACATTAACATAGCAAAAGCGCGCGTGGCAATATATATATATATATATATAAGGCTTAAATGCGGAAGAATAACTTCGGTTGCCGCAAGGTTATATATATATATATATATATATATATATATATATATATATATATATATATATATATATATATATATATATATATATATATATATATATATATATATATATAAAGCAAGAGAGAAAGCTGATACGAAGTCAGTCCTTGCCTACTTTGCCAATAACTGTGCAAAGTGCCCTTCCGCCTTCCCCCTTTCCGCGGTTCCGGTCTGTGTAATCTCCTGTTTTGCAACACCTTGTTACCATTCTATATAAGTACCTTTCTCTCTTCCGTTCCGAGAATTTCATTCTAGAGCCCTTCCTTTCTTTGTTTCGTTTTTTTTCCCTGTATTATTACCCTCATCATGTCCCATTCTTCCTATCCTCCGTTCAGGTGTACATATTTTCTTTTTTTTTTCTTTTGATATCCTCGTCCTAGAATCCGTAAGCATTGCGCTTTCGTTGCAACATCCTCATGAATCTACCTGTTACACTCGAATCATGCGTTGTTTCGCAAATCTAATTTGGCCGTTCCGCAAGCACCCTTCGTGATTTAAGAAACAGCTTACTCGCTTAATTGTTTTTTATCTCCTCTTTGTTTCCTTTTTTTTGTGCGTTCTTTGTTTTTCTGTAATTGTTTTTAGTTTGTACACTTCAACGAACGTTCTGCGGACGTAAGCTTTGTACTTTTTTGGACGTACTTTTTGTTTATGGGCGCGAATTCGCGACACAAGGTTCCTGAGCCGCAACACCGCGCTGTAGGCTAACCCGCCATCTTTTCAATACAGTTCTTTATTTTGATTTCTTTTTTAGCAAGGTTGCAAGATTACAGCACTATTTCATAGTACTTCGTTGAGAACACAATGTTACACGAAGCAATTTCTCTGCTGACAAATTCATGTGGTGTCCAGCATTTCCGCCCTGACTACAGATAAAAGATAGATATGGATACCATCATCATCATCATCATCATCATCATCATTATTATTATTATTATTATTATTATTATTATTATTGTTATTATTATTATTATTATTATTATTATTATTATTATTATTATTATTATTATTATTATTATTGTTGTTGTTGTTGTTGTTGTTGTTGTTGTTGTTGTTGTTGTTGTTGTTGTTGTACCTTACAAGTACACTAAGGACCCAGAGTTAGGGGGTTACAAAAATTCCGTGAAAACACAATGAAGGAAACAAAACGGGTAAACCAAATTATGTAAGTATATATCAGTATGGTGTACAATCAAGAAACAAAATGCTCACCTCATTAAGGTAGAGAAACGTCCCAGGTTCCTTACCTTGTGAAAAGAAAGCTTGCCAGGGAACGTATTGCAATACAAGTAGGCAGTTTACGGACACTGCGTTTCTGACTGAAAAGACAAAAAAAAAAAGAAATGGTGGAGGAAATACTCCATGACTTCATGTAGCACAAAAGCGCGAAAAAAAAAAAGAATAGACGATATGTGAAATGGTTTCTTTGTCAATAATATTTTGTTGTGGCATTTATAATATTCGAAGAAAATGTTGCCGATTCCCGATATGCTTTGAATGTAGCCCGCTAATTTAAACACTTGTCAAGCGTGGTGGTAGATTGGTTGCGGCGCTCGGCTGTCGACCCGAACGTCGCGGGTTCGACCCCAGCCGCGGCAGTCGTGTTTCGATGGGGGCGAAATGCTCCGAGCCTCATCATCATATCGTGGTTCTGGCGCGTAAAACTCCGCAAATTATTAACAATCAAAGAGTCTCCTGTTTCGTAAACAAAACTGGTAAAATGTACAGATTTTTTAAAGGATGATGTTCTCGCCCTTTGAAAAATGTTTATTTTTTTAATATTCCTTTGGATTGGCAGATTTTCACTCTCGTCCGCACAAGACTCTGGTCATTGGCGTAACCAGGGGCGGTGAGAAGGTTTAACACTACCCGACCCCTGACATTTTTTAATTATGTTTGTGTATACATACACGGACACATACGAACGCATGTAAGAACGTACATAAAGGGTGGTTGCCAATCCCCCCCCCCCTCCTTCCCCCAGAAAAAAGAATTTTTTTAGCTGCGCCCCTGACTCTTGCACTACATTTCTGTACGAGAAAAGCACGTGGTCTTTCTTAGTGTATCTTTTCAAACACTAAAATGTACACCTGCCGCTGCGTTGCCGCTGGTGCACTCTATCGTCGGGTGCAAGCACTCTCAGTTTTCTTCGATCCGCTAACAGATGGCGCAACAGCTGCCGAACAGAGGAGAGTTATCGATCGTAGTCGCGGCAAGTTCAAACGACGGGCGCAACCGCGCAGATTGGGAAACAAATATTTTAGTTTAGTTTAGTTTAGTTTAGTTCTTTGATTGATAGATAGATAGATAGATAGATAGATAGATAGATAGATAGATAGATAGATAGATAGATAGATAGATAGATAGATAGATAGATAGATAGATAGATAGATAGATAGATAGATAGATAGATAGATAGATAGATAGATAGATAGATAGATAGATAGATAGATAGATAGATAGATAGATAGATAGATAGATAGATAGATAGATAGATAGATAGATAGATATGAAGGAAGGAAGGATTATTGTTATTGGTCAATCTTCGCTCTGTCGCAAGCGCTGCTCACCTCTACAGCATAAAAACTATAAAACTCTCAAAGTATGACTTTGTCGATTGAGCTGCCTCTTGTAGTAACACCGTTGTGGTGTATATTTCTCTATCAAGGCAGGGAGAAGTTCAGGGTAAGTTGGAAGCTTGATGAGATGAAGAATTCTTGAACACTGAGTGTCGCTCGAGCCAACGTTTCCACAAGCGGACTTGTGTTCTTGGCTGTTGCAGCCTTGAAGAAGACAAGTCCGCTTGCCGAAACGTTAGCTCCAGTGACCCCCCGTGTTCAAAAATTTTTCACCTCTGTCAGAGCAAGCCACGTAAAATGTTGTGCTCTATATGTTATGCGTTATATACCCAAAAGACGCTCCATCGTCTGACACGGCTCTCGCTTCAAGCGCACCACACCCTTTCTTCGTTCGTAACGTTCGCCGTTTACTCTAGCTATTTTTGGCGCCTAAGTACTTCCCACTATTCAGCGATCCTCCTTTCTCTCTGTCGTGTCGTTCCCGCCCATATTCACTCCACAAACTTCTTGTTTCTAGCGCGCGCGCACGGACCTATGTAGGCGCGCAAGGAGGCGACGCAGCAGGAAGCTGTTGGCTCACGCAATCACCCTCGTCCATAACAATGACTTGGTCAACTTCCTCTCCTACTTTTTTCGCCTCTTGCTTCCCAGGAGTCCCACAAACTTCCCTCCTCTCCATTTACACCCCCTCCCCTCCGGCGCTTCCCTAAATCTTCCGCCGTTCTGTGTTATCCGTGCTTGTCTCCCTACGCAGTTATCCCTCTAGCTGCTTCGTTGCCTCGCAAATTGACGTCTACCTAGACTTTCGCCGTTGTTTCTACCGCGTTCAGCCTCTTCCCCCCGCTTGAGCGTCCCAACTGCTGCGTCTCTTTCCTTTAACCCTGGCCTCTCACTTCACTCCCAACGTTCCTCCTCGCCTGCCTTTCACATCCTGTTCTTTCCTTCTTTTGTGTGTTAGCTCATCCCTCCATCACCTCTGATGTCCTTTACTTTCTTGCCCTAGCACAGTGTAGGCAGCCGCTCTGTGCACCGACTTAACGCCGTGTCTTTCCCTATTTACTTTCTCTCACTCTTCACAGCGCTTCCCTTGATCCCTCACGGCTTCCACGGGTGTCCCTCGACCTCTATCGAAGTGCGCCTGTAGGTTTGCGCGCATAACACTAGGTATCCTCTTTTCCCCTGCTTCCTCCCGTCTTCCCTTGGCTTCCCATAGCATCCCTCAGCCTCCCAAAAAGTTATACGTACACTTGCGCACGAAGAATGCAATAGTGAAGAGAAAAACCAGACAAGAGTGGGTGCAGGAGTACGGTTATCCCTATTTTCGCTCACTCTCTTTCTGATCATCTCTCTCCACGCTTCCCCAAAGTTCCGGGCGCTTGCCTGTTGCGCCGAACTCCTGTTCTCCCCCGCGCGCACTACGACGTCTTCCCATCAACTATAAATACAACGCCGCGCCCACCGACGCCTAGGCTTACGCTACCGTCACTCTCTTTCCCTATTTCTCCTCTTTCCCTTTCTTCTCCCCGCCAGCATCGCGCGCTCTTCCCAACTCGGCGGCACTCGCTTCGCCCTTGCCTCGATGGCTTCATCCCCCAACGCCTTATTTTCCCGTACCTGAGATTACGTGCCTCAATATTTGCTTTTCCCACTTCCGAAGCGTCGCTTCTCTCTCCTGCGAGGGCTGACATGGCGTCGCAGTTCCTTGTTATCCCAGTTTTGACGCTTGCTCTTTCCTTCTCTGTTCAACTTTCTTTCCCTATTAATCTTTCTTTCTTTGTCGCCATAGATTGCTGTCTTTCTGTACGCGCTCTTCGTTGTGTTCCTCACATCGCCTATATACCAGCTGAAGGCACTTTCACCACAGCGTCTGCATGTGATTAGTTTTGCTCCCTAACCTCTTCCTCTCTCCTTCCCGTTGTCCCTGCGTCATTGCCTGCGTAGCTAAACGTGCATGCATAGGCGAGTGCGTGTTCTTGTGGCTGATCTTTTTGGTTTGGGCCTTGCGCGTTTTATTTTTATTATTACTGCTTTACCGAAACGTGTGCCTCGACTTCGTTTAGGTCTCGTATGGCGAAAAGTATACTAACGCAAAAAAAAAGTAATAAACATACTGCGCGTGGACTGAGCATGTAGGGAGGATGGCCGCGTTGATGCTCATTAGTGGCTAGAATTTTTCTCTCACCCCCAACCTTTATGTCCGTTACTGCAAACTTTCTTGTTGTGTGAAAGGAAGAGTACGAAAGGCTGGTTAACGTTAATCTCGGCGTGCCCTTACGGGCACGTTTCAGGCAAGTGTGCTACGGGTGTTTTCTTGATTCCCGATTCTTGCACGTTGCAATATTCCTTACGCAGTCGGCTACGACGCGCGCTTTGATTTTCATCCACTACTTTGGACTTTGCGATCACGAGAGGGGTACCCTATCAGGCATCAGATTCTCCATCCTAGTGATGGAGGCAGAATCGTACCACGTCCTATGGACATGTTTGGGCTCTCAGTCTGAACGTTCCCGTCTCTAATTTCAAACCAGCCTCCGCTACAGTCGTTCAGCTATGCCCACTGGATCCATGATAACAGATTCCACAAAACATTTCAATTCCTACACAACACAGGCCTCACAGCACACACATAACACACATACACACCAAGCATTCTGCCTTGAGGACAAGTCTGTATAGCAATAAAGAAAAGATGCACTCTCTTCACAGTGGCAAGAACGCAATAGTGTGCATGCGCACACATGCACGCACGCACACATAGATATACCAAATACAGCCCCTTCGCGTACATACAAGGCCGAAGTAACCGTATCTTCACATTTTGTTTGTATAAACATATATATTGTGGACTGGTACGTTGATTCTCGACTCGTGATTTCATATCACACTCGTACTCTACTGATGCCTCTAAGACACGACTGTGGAAATCAAACTAGCCTCAATATTCTAAATAGCAGACTGCATGAATGTAACGTAACCACTTTCAAGCAGTTCAGCATGCATCTGAGCTCATACTCCAGCTGAAATCTAAATAATCACTTCCGTGTCGGTACTGAAAAGGGCTGAAACGATTCTGCAGCATAACGAACGAAAAAGCCTCGGGATATATCCCAGTCTGACCAGCTCCGCAGTTCCCCGGCTCTCCCTGCGAGTTTCCGTACCTACAGCTTGAAGAGCGGGAAGCGTGTCCACTTAAAGCTAAAAAGATCGTAGCGTAGAAAACAGCGACGACCTACACTACTTGACGTTGCTATGCTACACGCGCTACAGAAGCATAGCACCTCGTGACGAGGAGGATGAACGAGTCAAGTCCTCATCCTCACTCCCCTTTACTTCCCTACTTGAGCCCTACAGCCTTCCCTTGTATATGTGTGCTATCCAGCAGTGCTTCCTTCCCTACGAGAGGAAAACAGGAAGACTAAAAGAACCCGGTGAATCAGGGCAAGCGTAAAGGGTTATAGGGAAAGGGGGAAGAGAAATGTTAGATGGAGGAAAGGGGGAAACCAGGATTGATTGAAAGTCGTTTACTGTGAAATTGGGAGGCGCAGGTCCTCTGTGGAGATAGGAGGGCATTGCCAGACTACCAAAGTCGTTCACAGTGTCTTAGCGTTTCCATTCATTTAAACAGCAGTCACTGTGCGGTCAGTGCTACACTATTTGACGTTTCTATGCTACACGCTGCAGAATCATAATCCATCGCAACTAGGAGAAGGAGGACAAACGAGTCAAATCCCCATCCTCACTCCCCTTCACTTCCCTGTTTGAGCCCTGCATCCTTTTCTTGTGCGTATGAGCTCCTCAGAAGCGCTTATTCCTTTCATACGAAAGAATAACAAGAAACTATAGGAAGTGAATCAGGGGAAGCGTAAAGGTCATAGGGAAAGAGGGGAGAGAACGAAATTGTAGAAGGGAAAAGGGCGGAATCCCGGGAAAAGACGGAAGCGCTGCAGAGTCGAGCGTCGCGTGCGCCAACAACCTGTGTGGGCGAGCAGCTAGGTTCAGGAGAGCCGCCGGCGCTTCACCGGGTGCCGGGCAAAAAAACACACACGCACCCACACACACACGAGCTCTACGGGAAGTACGCCGGAGTGAGAACTCGGGAGCGACGACGAGCCGATGGCTCAGCTAGGGGGCTGCGGCCAAAGTTTGGAAGTCGATGAAGAGCCTGGGAGATGAAGGGGGAAATGGGTGAGAGAGAGAGGAGCGAAACGCAGCCCCGGAGAACTCGGCGCTTTCGGCCCAGACGCCCAAGCTTTCCCCGAACCCTTTCTTTTTCTTCCCCTTCTCCTTCCTCACTCTTCGTCGCGTTTTCACCAAGGCGCAGAAATAGGGAGGGAAGGGATGGAAGGGAGCGCAAGCTCGCGTGATTCGGGAGGAAGTGGTTTTTGCGTGGGGAAGTTTTGGGCGTCGTCTCGGGAGAGCAGGCACTCTGGTGGAGTGGGGAAAAGGGGGAGTCGGCGTGCAGTTGAGTTGGAGGAGGAGAAAAAAGAAGAGCCGGGACGCAGGGGAAGTTTGCGAGTGGGGAAGAAGGACTTGACAACGGCGCGCAGGGAAGCTGCCTTATATACCGAAGGGTGTATGCTGCTCGCTCGCCCACTTTCCCTATGGTGATAGGGAAAAAAAGGAAAGCACCTCGTTGTTTCGCTAGCTCCGCGACGTGTCCCTTGGTTGAAGTGATGTCGACGAAGAAAGGGGAGGCTTCGCTTACTTCTCGCGGCATCGATTAAGAGGAAACCCCTCTCCCCCTCCTCTTGCCCGGCAGCGCAGTCCTCTTTCTTTTATTCCTTACGGCGTCTTCTCGCGTGCTGCGGCCGGCACGCTTTCGTCAGGGCGTGTGTGAGCCCTTGTGCTCGAAGAACAATCAGTAGAGGAAGAAGCTTCGGCTGTGACGCTTGACGCTGGGTTTACTCAGCGCTGCGCGCGACTAAGCAGGAAAAGCGCGGAGGCACATGTTTTCGGGAAAACAAGCAAAACGGAGTACTAAAAGTTACCCGCCCTCGCGTCGCGCATGGTAGAGCCTATCAGTTAGTGATGCAGAACTATCGGTAAATTGACTATCGATAGTATCGATAGTTTCTTTGAAACTATCGATAGTGTAAACAAAACATCGATAGTACTACTATTGATAAACTATCGATAGTCGAATCGGTAGTACTATCGGTAATACTACAGCGATATTACTGCCACGCGTGTTTATTGCTTTGTTTTGATGTATTCGGGTTTAACCCACAGACTGTTAGCAACGTTTGACGCAGACCGCAGCGCAATGCTTGAGAAGCTTCGCGACTGTTTGACATTTTAAGGTTACGCACCGGACGCGAATATTCAAGTTTATTCGAAAGCTTACGCGAGCACCAGTGATAACGCTGGAAGGTTTGATGACTAATGTATAAAAGACGAAGCGTTCTACCGATTATCAGATTACTCGACGGCCGGCGACTGTTCTCGCCTCTATCAGTGCGTAGCGTGTATCGCTTGTATTCTGAGTTTTGATTTTCTGGGCACAAGTTCGACCAAATAAAGAGCTTCGTATTTCCCAGTCTTGCTGCAGCATTCTTCGCCGTCACAACCACGTGACAAACTATCCATAGTGGTGCGAATAACGATGCTGTTGCTGGCTGGCCAAATTGCCAAAATATTCCCGATAGCCTACTATCAGCTTCGCTTAATTTATGAGCAAATTTTTGGCGAAAGAAATTATTTGCGCAGTGAAGATGGCGGCATATGTCGATCAATAAATTGATATTTATAAGCAACCAGTTACATCTTACAGTTACCAAACATTGCTCTTGATCATTTTATTTTTTTACTTTGAAATCTTAAAATGCAATATAAAACTTAAGCCGCGCAGTTCCACCCCATGCAACGGTTTCGTTTCCGCTACAGCTGAATAGTGAGACTTTATGAGCATGCGTCAGCGAAGCACTCTCGTGAAGAACACAAGCATGTCAACTTTCTTGCTCCTCAGCCTGCTCCTCCGGCTCCACTATGTACCACGCGCGCGGGAAGCCAAGTTTATTCTGCAATGAGTTCGCGCTGTTCATTTTAAACTATCGATAGTACTTACTATCGATAGCGCTATCGATAGTATCTTTTACCATCGATAGTTCGATAGTGACTCAGCTATCGATAGTATCGATAGTACCATCGATAGTTCTGCATCACTACTATCAGTGCGCGGTGTTGCTAGGTAGATATAAAGAGACGAGATGTCGGCATGCGCGCCGCGCGCAAATTAATTTGTGACTTGGCGGAACGTATAGGAGCAATCGGTGAAGCCTGCCGCAAGACCCTGTAATATAATCGCGCGGATTCTCGGTTTCGCATTACTGTAGTCGATTAGCGACGCGAATCGTGCCACGATGATATCACCATGGTGTAAATGAAGGTATGACCGACTATCGAGCTGGTGTTTCATGCTACTTGGAAATACTCAGAACGTGACTGAACAATTAAGGACCACCTGTCCTGTACCTGTCTTCTCGCATTCATTGTTTAATTACGCCTTCGTATTTCCAAGTGTAAATTAAGAAGCGCACGGGGAACGGTGACAGCTCACACAGTAGTGTTAAGCACAGCCGTGAAAGAATATCTGAAACAGCAATTGAAGTTCTGGGCTCCTAAATGTATAGCGGTTGGACCTTAAGAACACAATAGCCGAAATCGAAAATCAGTCGTCCTGCGCCTTCTCCTTAGAGATGAAAGAATACGTAGTTTTCTCATGGAGGAGCTACCTATTGCAATCATTGCAATTCCTATTTATTTTACGCTCTCAAATTTTGTTTTGAAAGCTAAGCAGATTGAATATGTGGCTCTAGGTTTAACTTTTTTACTATATAGCATAGGCCTTCAGCGTTTTTGTAGCGCCGCGAAATAAACTGTGCCATTCGTCTACAAGTCTGTCTATACACCATGTTTGCGGTTGCTCTAAATAACAACTACGCACGTTTTAAAAACAATCAACAAGCAAAAAAAAAAGAAAGTGCACGCACAATAGAACGCCAGATTGCAATTCTGCTATGTTTTTTTTCTTGCACTTCAAAGCGTCTCTATAAGTGTCGGTTGTAGATAAACCAGACGCTAGATGGGGCCGCTATTCAACGATAGTGGCGTCCACTTTGGTATAGCTAGCCATAGTGCCCTTCCTGCGCGCTCTAGCCGAAGGGATGCGTGCATTCCCAGCTCTCGTATTTTGAAGTAACATTTAGAAATTGTCTACAAGGACACGCTAAACGCTCATCTCCCTCTCGTATTTCGTATCATTTCGCACGCTATGTATCCCGCAGACTGCTAAAACGACTCTGCGCATTCGGCTCTGAAACGAATACACTGTACCGTTTGGTATGAGAGTGCGGACGCAGCCCATCAATACCGCCTATCACGGGACCAAACGTCCAGCAGTGGGAGGCTTCGCTGACAAGCTCAAACCTTGAAGACCGGCGACGTCTGGTGAACAGGGCCAATATGTCAGCTCAGGCTCACGGCATCCTGGACTAGGGACGCCGCCCACCTTGAACGACTCTTCCGTCGGCTTGTTCTATTAAATAATGTTTATTCCTCTTCCTCATTAATTATTTTTCTTCGTTCTTATCTACACGGTTGATCCTTTCGCCCTCCCTCCCAAAGAGAGTGATAGTGTCGTGTCAGGTCTCCAGATACACCTTGAATGAATAAACAGCACGAAAGAACGAGGACGAACAAAAGAAACGACAGACAACGGCGCTGACTCGCAGCTAAAATTTTGTTACGAAACGAACGGAATAAATAGCATCTGGAAAAGGACGATATCGAACAACCATCACGCATGCACACGGTAGCAAAAGTCAACAAAACAGAAACCCTAAGGTGGCTGATTAGACATGAACATGAGGCAAACTATCCCGTGAGATATGACACTTCAGCTTGTGATAAGGATACTGAAAGTTGGTTGATGCACCTGTGACCTTCCAGTGACGCGTAAAAGACTTCCATGATTTCTCGTGTGCTGTGATACCTGTGCCGATGCAACATTTCTATTCTATCCTAGAAGTCTGGACACACTTTGCTCTACATTGTTCTACAATCTTTGTTCTACATTTTAGGGGTGAAGTTCCTCTTAGTCTAGCCTTGTCACGTCTCCGTTGTCCGGCGTAACCACCTTTGCAAACTGCCCACTACTTCGTCTTTGCAAACATCCCACTACTACCCATCACCGATCCTTTGCAAACTGCCCACTACTTCGTCTTTGCAAACATCCCACTATGACCCATCACCGATCCATCACTTCACCGACCATAAAGCCGTTGTAATGAAGGGGGAACGGATGCCACGTCTAGCTACCACTTACGATTAATAAAATTTCTTGTATAAATATATGTGTTTGTCACGTCTTTGAGATGATTTACTGGGCTATCGCTTTGATTACTGCTGGGCGAAACCACTGAAGATTTCACGGTGTAACCATGATTGCTTCAGGAGCTTCGCCCAAGCTCTTCATCATTCACCCGTGGATATGCTATGAATTTTTTTTATACATGTATTCACAGGAGGTCCCCCTGACAGTTTTTACTTTGGGACCTCATTCTGTATTAGATCGATTCTCTACTTGTACTCTATTGTATTGTATTGAATAAACTCAAACTCAAACACACGCCCTTGAAGATCTGTAGATTTCAATGAGACATTCATTCCTCTCCTCTCTCTTTTTCTCGTGTTGCAGAAGGGCGGCGATGGGGAGACGACGGTGTACAAGCGAGTTGCTGTGGTGGAGAACTTCTTCGAGATCATCTACGGCGTTCACGTCGAAATGGACGGCCGAGGAGGAAAGCACGCAGGACAGAAGAGGACCTACAAGGCTGTGAGTTGACGACACTTCCCCGCTCGTTATGTCCTCGTCTCTTGACGCTGTCTTCCAAGTATTGTGTGTACATATACTGACGGATTATTATATCATTATCAGATATGGCAGAATTACTCTTACCTTTATTAAATTACATTACAAGTTACAGCTTGCCGAAAGTAATAACATTACATTATAATAATAATGGTTGTTGCGGGTTTAACCGTCCCAAAAGCACGATGAGATTATGAAGGACGCTGTACTGGAGGGCTCCGGAAATTTCGACCACCTAGGTTCTTTAACCTGCACCTAAATTTAAGTACACGGGCCTCAAGCATTTTCGCCTCCATCGAAAATGCGGCCGCTGCGGCGGGGATTCGATACCGCGATCTTCGGGTCAGCAGCAGAGCACCATATCCACTAGACCACCGTGGCAGGTTGACATTACATGACTACTGCTTTTGAAAATTAATGGCATTGCCTTGAAGTTACCGTAACAAACGTTCATGGTTCATGCACAACTCATGTACACTTCATTTACAGCAAATATATATCGAAATGTCAGAGATCTTCGTTGAGCTTCTCACGCTTGAGGGTTGGCACGCAGGTTAACTTGTCTTTGCTATTTTAGTTCTTTTTTGGTCAATTTGATGCCATAAGGGAAGCGGACATGCTGCATTCTAGTCACAAATAATTGAGAAAGTTATGCGTAACTTTCTTGAAGTTACTTGCTTGAAGTAATTCATTACATTGCTCACTACAGCAAGAAGTAATTTCACTATAATTTCATTACTGTAATGTCATTAGTGCCAAGTCTGATTATTAGTGCTGTTATCATGTACGAAAATCCATATAAAAGAAGAAAGAACAGGCAGGCACGAAGCAAAACAGGCGGTCAACTCCCGCCATGATGGTCACAACGCCTGCCGACTCTTTAGGGATTAGTATGCGGTGTCCTTGGCAGAGCGTAGTACCTTAACACGGGTACCGCGTCTAGATGGAGACCAAAATTATCATGACCATATTGTACATAGTGTTGCAGTCACTGTTATTCCTTGTGCAGCGCGTCATTGTGGTCATACATTGTGCATCATCATCGTAAGGCAGAGCGGAAGTTCAAGATAGAAAAAAGAAATGTAGGAGGAGAAAGAAATTATCGGATGACAGGGCACGTAGACAAGTTAAAGGCTGTGTTTGCTACGTCATAATTAATAATTGTTGGGGTTTAACGTCCCAAAACCACGATATGATTGAGGGACGCAGTAATGGAAGGCTCCGGAAATTTGATCACCTGGGTTTTTTTTAGCGTGCACCTAAACCTAACTACACGGGCCTCTAGCATTTTTCGGTTCCATTGAAAAATGCGGCGGCCGAGGCCGGGATTCGATCCCGCGACCTTCGGGTCAGCAGTCGAGCACCATAACCACTAGCCCACCGTGGCGGGTCGGGCAATCACATCCGGCAGTACTGCGAATGTGTAGGTGGTACCTTCATTGACCTAGTGCACGCAGTTACGTGCATCGGACAACCCAGGGTTGCCGTTGGGTGGATTTGAAAACGAGCCAGAACTCAAACTAAAAGTAGCCAAAGTAGCCATGTCATTTCATTTTATGGCCACATTTGTAGCCGAATCTTTCTCGTTTGACGTTAATGAGAACCAACAGATAATCAAGCCGATGAAATTATGGGGGTGACATTAGTTGTAGTAATTAAAATATAAATGTGAAGAAATTAAAGCGGGCGAGAAAGCTCAATTGGTGGAGCACCGGACGTGTTATTCGAAGGTTGCAGGTTAGGTCCCTACCGGCGGCAACTTGTCTTTTCTTCCACTTCCATTTCTTCACATTTATGTCATAATGACTACAGATAACCTCCCCTACATTTTACTTTGGCTTGATTTTCAGTTGGTTCCCATTAATGTCGTCTCTAAAAAAGCAAACTGTGCCCTTAAAATTCCGCTTCTTTCGTTGGTTTGACGTTGTGTCATATGAACATTGTTCCACCATGTAGTAGTATACAGTCCGCGTCAGAAGTTCAGAGACCACTACGTCTGAGAAAACTTTTAATTTCCCAGCACTTTGTGACTCCATTCGGTCCAAGCGCACTGTACATGTTGTTAGTGTGGTTTAGAACAGGCCAGAAATCTGAATTCAAGGCTACCTGCCGAATCAGAGACTATTCCGTTTTTTCTTGTGTCCTGTGGTGTCTAGGCTTCTTACGCTGACAGTACATGATGTTGTTACTTATGCTTCACAATATGGGTGTCCGGTGGCGTCGATCACCGTAGTATCAATGCATCTTCTTGCATCAACGTATTATAATGCATAGAAATGTTGTTTCCTCCTTATAGAATAAGGCTAGAGTATAGAAGAATCTCCTAGAAAACATGTTTCCATTTGCGATAATGTCACCTTTTATTATTACTCATCCTCATTTAATGTAGCTTACAGCTCAAGTTATCTGTTTAGATACTATTATATTGTCTATGCTTTTTTATTGTATTTAATATGTGTGTTCCTGCCGACGTTATGTGATGTTTTACTCCGGATTTTGTATGTTTCCTTGTGGTACTGTCACGTTCGTGGTTCGCCCTGCAACCTATATACTGCCTTTTTTTTACTGTTTAGCAAAGCTTCAATTTCGGCTAGTTGGTACGGCATTGTAATGTAGATGCGCTGAGAAAAACGCACAAACGAGTAACGTAACAAGAGGACAGGACTAGTGGTGCGCAAACTGCCTCGACAGGTTATGTAAGCTAACATTAATAGATAGATAAATTGATAAGTAAATGAAGAAAAAATGCACCACCTTCAGACTACGTCGACGTGGACCTGTCGAAGCAATTTTTCGCACCTTACATTAAGTGATTGGACTAGGTAGGGAACTTCAGGCCTATGCTGGACAATGCATCGAGGCTGGTTTGGCTTCGTTTAGGCATAAATTATTGTCTATAACTAAAACAACTATTAGATGTTCCGAATTTTGTCCCATACTTCTGGTTAGTTAATATTTGTAGCATTTGCAATAAATGTATAAGTTTAAGGTGCGCAGCAACACTAGAGGCGTGGTGCACCGGTGATGTAATCTTCTGAAGTTGACTGAAATTTCAATTCCCTTGTCATTCTGGCCTACCGGTGTGATAACAACATCCAACCCGGTTGGAGATGACACCAGTGATCTCGAAACAGCAGATAATTTCCGTGAAACACAGAAGCATTATCTAACGCGTTATCGTTCAACTAATACGCCCCTTGTAATCGCCGCGAGCACTGCTGTTACCCTGTATCTCTTATAGTCCGTATACGGGGAGACACTCCGAAATATTTCACGGTCATTCCAGACACATACCTCGCTGAAATGTTACCGCAGTTGAAATGTTATCTGGATAGCGACACAAAGCATTTACACAAGAAGAAACGAAAGGGACGAGACAAGCGCTAACTTTCAACAAGTGTGTCCACGTTCTGTTGCGCTATCCAGATAACATTTCAATTATGACTGCCCAAGAAGCCCAGTAAAGCTCTCGTTTAAGCTTGTATAGTGCATTATTGTACACATATAGCAGGGCCGCGCGAAAAAAACACGGCCGAAGAAAGGCAAATACACAGGATGGGCGCGAACTTCAACTAATTCAGAAAGCCAAAGCAACTCAATATAGAATACACATAATTTTGACACGTGCCTCTAAAACACGGTATAGAATCTAAAGGTTTACATTAATTGTCAAAGAAACAGCCATATCAGGAAATTGACTTTTGTTTAACACGGAGCTGTTTAAGCCGACCCTTAGTCCGTGCAAAGCTAACTGGAAACTATGATCATCATATACCGGCGCGCACTGTCTTCGTCCTCTTCTTCATCTTCTGTTTCGCTCCCAGAATACGTGTGTCGATTTGTCTGGCGTGGGATGCAATAACTCTGATGGGCGAGAGAACAAGTAAAGAGATAGCGAAAGAAAGAACGAGATAGAACGAAAGAGAAATTCTTGGCGAAAAAAAAAATCTTGGCGAGGCGGATCTTGGGTACTCAGTATCCGAAGGCGAGCTTCGTAACCACTCGGCTATCCAGTAATAATAATAATATCTGGGGTTTAACGTCCCAAAACCACGATATGATTATGAGAGACGCCGTAGTGGAGGGCTCCGGAAATTTCGACCACCTGGGGTTCTTTAACGTGCACCTAAATCTAAGTACACGGGCCTCAAACATTTTCGCCTCCACCGAAAATGCAGCCGCCGCGGCCGGGATTCGATCCCGCGACCTTCGGGTCAGCAGTCGAGCGCCATAACCACTAGAACTCGGCTATCCAGGCACGCTAACAGAGCACAGCATAGCCTTGTATAGCAGAGCAACGGGGTGCGAAAGGAAGTGGGGGTGAGGAGGAGGGGCATAGTATAGAAAGAAACAAAAAGATGTATAGAGTGAAAGATCGAGGAAGCGACAAATAGAGAGATAGAAAGAAAGAGAAGAAAGCGAATGCAAAACAGCGAGAAACAAATACGTAGAGAAGGAAAGAAATAGAAATGAACGCAGACAAAAAATACATGAAAAAAAACAGAGAGATGAGAGAAAACGAAAGAAGGGAACCAATAAAGAAAAAAATAGAGAAACAAAGAAGGCCGCCCAGTTCCGCATTTCCTTCAGGCTTGACACCACTACCGCGATGCTACCTTAATCTTTTTTTTTTTTTTTTTTGCATACCAACAAAGCGACGCAAACGGCAAGCGCGGAAACAAACCCAGGTCGACAGCATAACAGAAGGAAAACCAAACAAGACAAGCAACAAGCTATGTCCGTGTTTCTTCGCGCAGCCCTGCCGTATGTGTTCAGCTAGCGCATTTCGCCACTCTTGTCGACATATCTGGCGTCTCAAAAACAGCACGTTCTCTGCCGTGTTCCTTGCTTTCGCAAACCGCAGATTGCGGAGCTGTACGCCTTCCTGCCCCGCGAGGCGGTCACGCACTTCCTCATGTCCTGCTCCGACTGCCAGAAGAGGATGCACCTCACAAACGGCGCGCTGAGCGCCATCGTCACAGCCGCGGCGGCGCAGGGCAGCGCCGCAAGCTCCCCCGCCCACAACAGCGGCGGCGGCGCGCCGACAACGACGCCCTCGACAGCGGCGGCGCCGCCTCCGTCGACAACGACAGCTGAGACGGCGTCCTCCGGTTACCACAGCAACGGCGCCAACAGCCACAACAACAACGGAGCCAGCAGCTGTGCACCCGGAAGTGGCGGAGCCGGAAGCAGAAACAGCCCGTCACGTGAATCCGCGGGTGGCGCTCCCGCGCCCGCGCCGTCGCCGGCGCGGACGAGTTCCGCGGCATCGTCACCAGGTGGCGCCGCCGCCGGCGACGCGAGCGCCGCTAGGGTGCGCGCGGCGGGCGCACGCATCGCGGCCGTGTCGGCGGCCGATGTCGACTTCAGCGTCCCCATCACGACGGCCTACTTGAAACACATGAGGAGCCTCGGCCTCTCCGAAGAGGATGCCTTCAACCCGCGTGAGGTGAGTGAGACGTCGTGAACTACTCTCTCTCGCGAGACGACTCGAGTGTCGACAGGTTTCGTTTTTAACGTTACGCTACGCTACTTGTTGCGTCGCTATGCAGCGGTAAACTCGGTAAGCTGATCTGATTCGGGTTGTGTTGCCCGCTGATGGCTCGGTCGTCTGCTGCGCTCCGCGCCGGTTGGAAGTGCGCTTTTCGCGCGTGCCTTTTGCTACTCGTGAGCACTGTCGAAATGCCACCGTGTTGTCCGTTTTATTATGCATTTTGTTTTTCGTTTAATGTCTCGGCGCGCCTTTGCTACGGCGCTTGCTTTCTTCTGAGTCGGTGCCGTGTACGAAACCCGGCCTCTTCTTTTTTCTTTCTTTTTTTGCTTCTTTCTTGTTTTCTGTTATTGACGTTCCGAGACGAAAGAGCGCTCGTGAGGGGGTTGAATCGAGGTTCTGTGATTCTCTTTCTTTCTTTCTTTCTTTCTTTCTTTCTTTCTTTCTTTCTTTCTTTCTTTCTTTCTTTCTTTCTTTCTTTCTTTCTTTCTTTCTTTCTTTCTTTCTTTCTTTCTTTTTTTTTGTTTCTTTCGTCGACACGCTCTTCGAAGAGAGAGTTGAAATTTCGGTTAACCTTTAGCGAACCACGTCTCGCAAGTGTTTCCAGCTGCGACATTTAGGCGCGCTTGTTTTGCGGGAGGTGCTTTCCGAACGAAAAAGAAGAATAAAAAAAAAAGACACGCTTCTTTTTTTTTTCAATGTTTCGATCAGCCGCTGGATACGTGCCGGGTATTTGACTGATGTGTACGCAGCAGGAAAATGAAATACTATTTGCTGTCGCAGACGCACACTTATTTAATGGTATGTTCTGATAGTTTAGGAAGCGAAGAGTGTGTTGCGCCTGTTGTGACCTGGAGGGCAGAAATAAAAGTAGTCATGACGAGAAATGGTTAAACATATTTTTGTTAGCGCTATCAAGGAGGCTGCTGCGCCAGGAAATTTTCGTTTGTTCGAATTATAATATATAATCGTTATAACGCTGGTCAGGTGCTAGCTGAAGCTAGATAATGACTACGGGCTTAATAGTAATCGCCGCCTGTTCTGTCGGGTGTTCTTAATCGCAGTTACTGCTTTTTAGTCTCTCTCTCTCTCTCTCTCTCTCTCTCTCTCTCTCTCTATATATATATATATATATATATATATATATATATATATATATATATATATATATATATATATATATATATATATATATATATATATATAATATCGGGCATCAGTAATTCTTTTGATCATATGAGCTACTGTATAGACCCGGTTGTACGCGTGAATGTTCTCTGATAGCGCTTGCAATTAAATTGAAAATGTGTTTTTGAAAAGTACTGATCATCAAGCTTTTATTGTCAAATTTGGATATATATAATCTCGGGCATCAGTAATTCTTTTGGTCATATGAGCTACTGTATAGACCCGGTTGTACGCGTGAATGTTCTCTGATAGCGCTTGCAATTAAATTGAAAATGTGTTTTTGAAAAGTACTGATCATCGAGCTTTTATTGTCGTCAAATTTGGATATATATAATCTCGGGCATCAGTAATTCTTTTGATCATATGAGGTACTGTATAGACACGGTTGTACGCGTGAATGTTCTCTGATAGCGCTTGCAATTAAATTGAAAATGTGTTTTTGAAAAGTACTGATTATCAAGTTTTTATTGTTGTCAAATTTGGAATTTTCGTGTAAATATGCTATATAACGTACCATCACTACATGGCCCGATGTAGCGCACTGTTCTCTTAAACTGCAAGGATGCGGTTCGCTGGGCTTACTCTTACACTTGAACTTACTGTAGACTATACGCGAAGACAGGGCAAGAAATAATAACAGTGATAATAAATAACACTAATACATTTATTTGACGTGTCCAGGACCAACTGCAAGGTCTTAGTACAGGCGCACGCAATAGGAAAGGATTACTACTACTACGACGACTGCTAGTAAGAACAACAGTAATAATAATAATTACTCGTTTTTGAGCGAAGAGCGATGCATTGACATCGATGGTAAAGTTTAGCTGTCTTGTCATTCCGAAAAAACAACAAAGCGCGAGGAAGACCGCACCGTCTTGTCCGCGCGCTGTTCCCTCCCCCCTCCCCCTCCTTTTTTTTTATGTGGCTACCAAAATGTCAAGTAAACAATACCAACTAGCCCGGCATTCTGTTTCGATAACATTAAACGTTGCGCCTGTACACCTCGGACGGTGTCAAATGCATGCGCTATTTTAGATAAGTGAAATTAGCGCAAATTAACACGGACACGAGTCAGGCAAGGCCAGGCCCTTCGATCAACATGTCAATGAGTGATCATGAGCGTTGCACGCAGGAGAAAGGGCCCGATCAGGGCTGGGCAAAGATACATTGAAATTATATCGCGATACGATACAAGATACTCAGGCAAGAAGTATTTGAGATACAGATACAAGATACTGCTGCAATAATTGTATCCGATACGATGCTTGGCAAATGTATCTTAAGATACCTCGATACATTCGCAAATTTGTTTTTATAAACCCATTTAATGTAGCAGCTAACGCCTATGCACTAAAATGTCTGCTTGAAAATTTCTTAACTGTGACTAATGTTGTCTCATTTATTTATTTAGATCATACTGTAGGCAAAGTGGCCCAAGCAGGAGGGACAAGGTACAACATAAGAAATACACGTACAAGGCACAATTGAAAATCTGAAACGAAGGAAGCAAACAAACAAACAGCTCTAAAATGAAATGTTTTAGGAAATAGAATGTGATTCTGAATTTATCCAGGTGAGTCCAGGTGATGAAAGTGGTATCACGATCCGTTCCTCAATAGCTCGGGGGAAAAAAATTTTTAAAAAATTAAAAAGAAAAAGAAAACGGATGAAAGTCTGTTAGTATCTCAAAATTTTGCCCTTGCTCAGGTACATTAGTTTCCTCCGAAACACTTTATTGGGAGTTTGTTTGAGCTTCTTAACAGGACAGCTCTTTATACACTTCGCTGACAGCGTTCTTGCTTCTAGTTTTTTGCAATTGATGGGAGTCGCTGCTCAGCTTGCCGATCAGCTAACGGGTTGCCATTTAAATTACAAGAGTTCAATAAGAAGCGGCTTCTTTCACGACGGCGCAAATACCGGTGTGGACTTTTACCTTGTCCGTAGAAGACCGTTTGCGCAATACCGAATCACTGGACAGGTGTACAGCAGGAACAAACGCCGGTAGCGACTTCTTTTTTTTTTTTTTTGGTGGGGGGGGACGCATGGTGTGTCCACAGGGGTCTCCAGCACCGCGGCCCGGCCCACCACATATGACCGTCTTCCGTCCCATTTGTTCTTATTTTTCTTAATAAAGTATGTACATACATCGCTACTACTGACAGGACAGGTCTTAATGGGGGATTCATGGGGGGGTTCCTTCGTGCGGACATGTGGTCACATCTGTTTGAAACCGCAACCGTGGAACAAGAACCCGCTTCCGAATCCCGGCCGCGGCACGTCGGCATTTCGCATGAAGGCATAAATGCTAGACTGTGCTTGTGTACCGTGCGATGTCAGTGCACGTTATCAAGAACACCCGTATGGTCGAAATTCCGGAGCACATCCACTACAGCGTTCACCTCGTAATCCTACCAGTGGTTTGGGATGTTTAGACCTCAGATATTATTATAACCAAAACTCGATATTTCAGGATCCCGTCAGATTTCAGTCATTGAGTAGAACGGTATTGATGTTTCTCGAATCCCTACTCCAAATTCGCAATATTCCTTTCAGAAATGACTTATATATGAGATGTGCGAAAGGCTTCCTTTCAAATGGCAACTTTAGCTGTCATCTTGTTCAAGCCTCTTCTCCCAACCCCTTCAACCTTATTCACTTTACTGCCCGGACTCTTGCGGGACTGCATTTAGTGCCTGTGGCCCGCTGGTTATGAGGTGAGTTGAGACCCTGGTGTATACGTAGAGGACGTAGAACCAGAATGAATTTTCATATTTTTACTTATCTGCTGGTGTAAAGGATTCTTGATGATATACTCACTAAGTGCAATCTTTAAACAATTTTTATGCGGCGAGAGAATATGTGCAACCCAGAAACGTCTCAGACGTATTGTATAGCGTCGCGGGATACCGCGCTAGTTCTCGCTATTGCACACTTGTAGTTCTGAATACGTGGCCATTATTAATAGTAAACAAATCTAAGAAGGCCTAAAACAGGAAAACAAATATAAGTAAAACAGAGAGGCCGTTCCGTATCAAACGTTCACATTGAATGAGTACAGAAACACAATACAGACGGCTCCCTTAATAGCTATGATAATTAAGCATGAGGTATCGTCAACTCACCTGTTAAGGTGAGACAATAGAAAATTTAGTGCCTGTGGAAAATTGTCTGAAACGGCTCGTTAGGACGCTCATCAGAAAAACAGAGCATTTGGTATAACAACGTTTGTGGAACCCCCTTCCTAACTTCTTTAAGATGGATCCTAATAATTTGCTTTGTTATAACGCAAACTCAATTTCGCTGTTTTACTAAGCGGTATGCAGAATGCTTTGTACTGTATACTCAAGGCGCGCCCACATAATTATATATCTGTTTTCAAATTGCCTTAGCAACGTGCAAATGTGCAAACAGTAGTAGACAGTCAAAAGAATAAAGCAGAGATCTTATTTTGCTAGCCCGTTACAGAAGGCACTGGAGTGACCAGACCGTAAAAAAAAAAAAACAGTACAGACACCTAGGTAATGTATGGGATGCAAAAGGACTGTTAAGAAAGCACTTGTGCTAACATTGAAATTATGATTTCTAAATTCTTTAAATAAAGAGTAGCAGGAAGAAAAAATACGGTAGGCCAAGATATCGTCTTTTATGTAACCGCTTGCTCTATTATATCTAGCATCAGTACTAGTAGGGCTAAAGTTTTAGAATCTTATTTACATATAAGTTAATTCATTGCATGTAAGCCAAATGTACATCCACGAGATCCTTCAAATCGCTGATACGTAAAAGCACGAGACGCAAAACCCAACCCCATTCTTTCACGCATCAGATTTAGTTACAAGCAAGACGCAAGAAGATCCTCAATAAACGACCACTATAGCACATCAGAATTTTCGCGATAGACGACGCACGCACTGGAGTACGGGGCGCAGGACAGTGGTTAAGAGCAAGTGTCACGGCATTGGCGCAACTAAAAAGAAAAGAAATCAAGAAAACAAAAGGTACGTAGGCTGGGCGTAGACGTCCGCGCGCTTGTTTCTGTCGAGATTGTGGAAGCGCTGCCACGTGACTCTGCTCCACCAATATGGACGCGCAGACGTCACCTTCTGCCCTCACTGGAGGGCACTGGCGGAAAGATAAAATTTCATCATTGCCTTTAGTTTTATTCAGATGGTCTAGTGGCGCCAGTACCAGCTTGAGGAGCGGAGTTTGGCCAGCGATTATTGTTTCGCACGGATGTGTTGCGATAGAAGTATCTTGTATCTTAAGATACAAGATACATTATCGTATGTATCGGAAATACAGATACAGATACTTGTTTTGTGAGACGTATCGCGATACAGATACAAGATACCCAAAGAGTATCTAAGATAGTATCTAAGATACATGTATCTTCGATACTGCCCAGCACTGGGCCCGATGTACTAGAAGTGTACTTCAGTTGAACAAACTGTTGGGCTAACAGGTCCGGCATTTTAACCCTTTCGCTACCGAAGACGAGCATACTTTTTACCGCTCTTGCCGAAAACGAGCTCGGCTTGTCCACCATGAAACAAGCATTTGGGAGCGCCGCAGTTAAGCTACCCTGATCCATTATGCTCGTGGGCGTCCAGAGGGGGGTGCAAGGGGGGGGCGGCTGCCCCCCCCTGGAATTTCAGGTAATATCTTTCTATGCAGTAGCAATAAGCTGCACACGTTCGTTAGCGCATAAAAGGTCCGCATATCCGTGTGAAACGGCCTTCAGGATTGCCAGCCAACTTTGCACGTTATTACATATTATTGACTAACCTTGCCGGTCAAGTCACGGTAGTGAACCACCCCCCCTTCCCCCCCCCCTACCCCAATGGATGCACCCCCCTGGAAAAATTTCTGCGGACGCCCTTGATTATGCTGTGTTCTATTCGGCTTCAACATATAGCGCAGTAAAAAGTTTAAAAACGCGCTCAAAGCATGCATTTCGGCTAACAAACATGTTAACGGAATTAGAAAGCGGCGTCTTCCTCTGTGCGCGAGTGGTGCGGGCGTGCCGAAACAGCTCCGTTCAGAAAAAGAGATGTCTTTATTTGCCGAATTTTCGTGAAACGATGAATTTCACTTCTCCTGTGTGCGTGTGGCAGCGACCGCACATAGCAGCATAGTGTCTCCAAATCATCGGATTCAGACGACGACCGCGTCTCGACGTATCGGCAGTGAACAGATGTAAGGAAACCCCTACCGGCGCGTCCAAGGTTTGTTTTCGAGACTCGCTTCTCTGCTCTTTATTTTTTTAAGTTTCAAGGAGACATTTTCTGCATCGAGGACAGGAGAGGTTAGGGCACTTTCCGTAGTACTGTGCAGTGAAGCCCACCCTCCGCACAAGAGTGAAGGAGTGAATAAGCTTTATTACAAGACTCGGCATGTTTGTGGTCCGGGTTAGACCGCACAGGTAGAGGCCGGGAGACCTTGTCTACCTATACCCTCGCTGACCTGCTGGACAGCCAATTTTTGGTCTTGGACCTCCGAGCTGAGCAGCGCTAGCCGCCACCGCACCCGGGGGGCCTCAGGAGAACTTGTTGATAGGTTGGGGCATTCTCACACTATATGTTTATACGAAGCCCTTTCTGTTGTGCATTGTTTGCATTTGTTGTCCGGGTATAGGTGTGGGTAGCTCCTGTGGAGTTGCACAGGGTCTGGGTAGGAGTTTGTTTGTAGCTGTCGGTATTCAGACGGTTGTTTCCCGTCTAGACTCGAGTGAGATGCGGGAAAGACGCGCCTTGCCGCTCATTAAAACAAATATTTTGCGTGTATCTTGTGAATAAAGTGCCTTTGAATAATTTTATTGCGATAGCAATTATATGGACAGTCTCGGCTGATGTTTGCCGCCGCCGTCATGCACCGTATATATATATATATATATATATATATATATATATATATTATATATATATATATATATATATATATATATTTAAGTCCCCCAAAAAATAATTCACAAAAATGCTTCCGAAGCGCAGAATCGAACCAGCTACCTCTCGCTCCGCAACGCGTGGCGCTAACCACTACGCCACAAAGCGCAGCAGATCCTTCAAGTAGCTAACGGCGAGCGGTATATACACACCCTTTTACCGCTGGCAAGACTCAGAGACGGCAGGCGCTTATAAGCGCGTCTTCATTGCAAGCGAGATGGCGCGAGGAGCGCAACGGGCGCATTTAAAAGTCGTCGGCCAGCTTCTCGCTTCTTCTAATATTTGCGCAGGGAGAACCTTGCCCTCTTTTAGATGTTAGAAGACGCGTAGAATCAATTAGGCAAACACAAAATCGTCATTTTTGTATCGCTTTCGGCCAAAAAACTCCGCAGGGCAAGACTTAAAGTGAAATTTGCAGGACCAACTAGCGATCAACAGTCTGTTCTACTGAAGTATATTTCTAGTACATTGGGCCCTTTCTTTGCGCAACGCTCATCATCATCGCCCGTGCTTTGCTGCTTGGTCTTTGTGTGCCTATTCATTTCCGCTAATTTTGCTTTGTTAAAATGCAAGACCAACTAGCCAAAGAGTTGCCTACTGAAACATGTACGCGAATGCGATATGTCGATGTCGGTGTCACGAAGCACGTAAGGACACGCCAGACGCCCCCATGGGTAAAAGAAGGGCGCCCTGTGGCATGACATGGCATGGCAAGAAGTTTATTATGGTCCAGAGAAACTACGGCCCGAGGGCAAAGTCCTGTGGCAGCGTCGAGACTTCTTCAGCGCCGCTAGTGATGGCGCAAACGGCACAGTATTCGACGCGAGCGAGAGACGAGACCACTGTGGAAATCGTCGGCGTTGTGAGTAAAAACGACGTGCAGCGCGTGTCAACGCTCGTGTGGCTTCCACGCGGCAAGTTCCGAAGGGTGTCACAGGTGCCTGTACGGGCCACTGGATTGAGTGTCGGGTTTTCGTGCGAAAAGTAGCCTGGTAAACTCTGCAGCCAAAGGTATATGTTTATTTATCAACGTTCGCACGCACACACACACACACCACACACAAACACATTATATAAAGTCGCAGTGAAGAACCCAACATTTATTCAAATATTTAGACCGGGGACCGGCCTTTCTCAAAGGCCGGTTCCCGGTCGAAAAGTAAGAATAAATGTTCGGTCTTTCACTGTGTTTTTTTGTTCATATTCTTAACCGAATAGCCAGCACCCTTCTGAAACTGCTCTCATATATATATATATATATATATATATATATATATATATATATATATATATATATATATAGCTGGCTGCATAGGTTCGCCCTGTTTGGCACGCCGTTTCTTTTAGGTTGCAAGAAAGCCGTTATTAATTTCTATAATTCCATCAGTTTATGCCGTGCACAATGGGCCATTCGCGCTGCTAAAACGCTTAACAGAAGCTTAGTGCCGACCACGACAGTACGGTGAAGAAGCAATGCTAAAACACTCAAATATTAAGCGACCGAAAGTACGTAAGACTGACTTAATAATTCCATCATATTGCAAGAAATGTGTTTCTCACTTGCGTTACAGTATGTGCATTGTTCGGCCGCCATTTTCGTCCTGTCTTTTTTTTCTCTCTCTCTCTTTTTGTTAGCAGCGTTTCGGGAATTAGTGTGTCGCTTCTCAAGGATATTCTCGTGTCTCTATTTAATGTACCTTGATTAAACGTGATCAGTCATTTAATCTCAGCGTTTAACAAACAAGCAGCTATAATTGAAGCTTACTACTATCGTTGCCGTCATTTTTATGCGTTATCTATCATTCATTTCAATATATTTACGTTTTATCAACGTTGTTTTGTGTTGTTAAATGTTTCCTAAGCGTTTCACACGCGAGAGGTGAAGTATTGTGTCTCCCTGTCAGACTTTCGTACAAACTGTTTCCGAAGTGAGTAGACGTAACTATCATTTCACTATTTTTTACTTAGCTCCTTTGATGATAAAAGACACGACGCGCATACTACCGAGTGCGAAGACGTAGCTCTCTTAAACACCTTCAGATGCTTCGCATGACGAAAGAAAGAAAGAAAGAAAGAAAGAAAGAAAGAAAGAAAGAAAGAAAGAAGGAAGAAAGAAAGAAGAAAGAAAGAAAGAAAGAAAGAAAGAAGAAAGAAAGAAAGAAGAAAGAAAGAAAAGAAAGAAAGAAAGAAAGAAAGAAAGAAAGAAAGGAAAGAAAGAAAGAAAGAAAGAAAGAAAGAAAGAAAGAAAGAAAGAAAGAAAGAAAGAAAGAAAGAAAGAAAGAACTGAGAAACGAACTTGAGCAGTACTATAACACTAAGCCGACTTGCCTGTTTTTTGCGGGTGTTATGGAAGAGAGGCATAATCTCCCCCTTCTTCAGATAGTCGTTCTCTCAACCTTCCTATTTCCTATCATCTATCTAATCTATCTATCTATCTATGTTATTTCCTTTAGTTCAATATATATATATATATATATATATTGCGGAGTTGCCATGGCAGAATCTTTTGTTCCTGACTATGTTCTTAATGGCATTATAAAGAACCAAACAAAACAAATGTTAACCTCGATAAGAGAACGTTGATGTTGCCATGGCACGCACACCGTCTTCTCGAAACGTGAAAGGAGAAAAACGGTGGTTTATTGTTACCATCCTTCATAACTCACACTTAAAGAGTGCGCGCACGCACACACACACACATACACACACGCGCGCGCGCGCGCGCGCGCGGTATAGCAGAAACCATTCACAAGCGAAATGAGCGTCATAACGCATAGGTTCCCCACGAAGCGTAATCTCTGTCCCTAGTCTATATGGTCGGTGTAGCCTATCACGACTGTGTCAAAGGCCATGAAAACATTCATGTTGCCCCTCACAGAATTATAACGGGATATAAAAAAGATAACTACGAGCCACTGCTAATCACAGGATTTGCAAATAAGTTCATGCCCTATACCGGACATAGCATTACGAATATCTGTGACCGCGTCACATTAAGTATTTTTTAAATTTTGATAACACAGAACCATCTCCTTCGCTGACACATCATGAATGAATGAATGAATGAATGAATGAATGAATGAATGAATGAATGAATGAATGAATGAATGAATGAACTTTATTTAAGGTTAGTCCGGCAGTTTCCTTCGGGCGAGCTGGGTGGGAGGGAGGATTAAACCTTGTCCCGTTCCGCCCTCCGTCGATGATGACGGCGGTGCCTCAGGTGACGGCTCGAAGTCCCTGGACCCGGCTTGCCGGACGGTCCAAAGTTGAAAACATTTTTTTGTCTTCGTTTCTGTTGCGTCTCTCTGTCCGGTTAGTAACAACTTGGTGAAGGCTAGTTGTTTTATACTTAGAACGGAGGATGACTAGAACAAGGACGCAAAGGAAGACACACCCGCTTTTCAGCTCTTGTCCTGCGGTATACTTGTTGCTTTGTATCCTAGTTCTAGTAGCGCTGTTTCATCCTCCGTTCTATAAATAGTCTTTTTGTCCACAGTATACCCTAACTTGAGCTGCAAGTAAATGTCATTAACTATTTTTTTTTTTTCATTTTTATCGAAGGGGCAAGCTCGTTGCTGCGAGGGCGCGTACAAAACCGTCTATAATACACCGGGACACCGGCGCTGAAGCAATCTGCCACGGCTCCAGTGTCGTCGAGCGAGGGCTCTTTTCTTTGTATTTCTCCCTTCAAACGTCACCAAAAAACAGAAGCCGAAATGGCTGTACAGATGTGCAGCGCGCAGGCGAGCAGCGCAGTTGTCAAAGACAAAAGGACCCGGGCCAAAGCATGAAAACATGTTCGAGAATGCCTTTTGAGACCTTCTTGCCTATATTGTCTAAAGAGACGGGAGAGGGGGTTGGTAGAGGTGGCGGAGGAGGTTGATGGCGAGGTGTGAAGAAGCTGCGTTCTCTTCGATGTCGAAAGAGTTGGTTCGGGAATACGTAGTGCGTAGGCAGTTCTGCCCTAGCAGTAACCTCGAAATCCACACCTGACTTTCAGCTTGTTGATCCTCGGGTAAGTCTTCTTCTTCTGCGGTCAAAGTGTCGTTTGAACCTCGTCGCTTAAGCTGCCTGCAAGTACTAGGTATATATAGGGTGTGTGTGTGTTGACAGAAGCTGATTTGTAACAGCCTCGTCAAGAAAAGAGGGCTGTATCTGCGGTTTCGAAAGCGTGGTTCGCGAATTCTAGTGTGCAAACAGTTTGTCCTCTTAGTATAACACCCAATCGACACACGGTGTTCTGTTTGCTGCTTCTCGTATCAGTTCTCTTTTCTATCAGTAGCCGTGAATCTGAATCTGACCACGGAAATAGATACGAGACAGTGACGTAGCCAGAAATTTTTTGCGGGGGGCGGTGATTGGGGGTTGAAGCCCCCCGCAAATTTTTCAATTTAGCATCTGTATATATGCACGCAAACAAACAAACGCACGCACGAACATACGTAAAGTATGACTGAACCCCTCCGCCCCCCCCCCCCCCCCGCCCCGCAAAAACTGTCTGTCTACGTCACTGTCTCGTATCTATTTCCGTGGTCAGATTCAGATTGTCTTCTCAACTTCCTTGCCTATTGCCTACACACATGATGGAGAAGTGCTTTAGTGGCGGTGCCGTAAAGGGTGGTCGGTAGCGGTTGTGAAACAAAAGCAATTAAGGAGCGCCTTCCTTGTCGGAGGTACGGGGGCAAACGAAACTTATCGTGCGCATGCCTGACCTATTGCTTTACTTTCTTTCTTTCCTTCTATCGCATTGCGCAATCCTCCCTCCTAACTGTCGCCTTCCTCCATGCCGGGAATCGGACCTTCATCCATGTTCTTAGTAGCGCAGCACTGAACTTGTTACAGGCAACAACGACGGTACTGCGCAGTACATGCAACAGTGAAATGCGGCAACGTGAAACGACAAGCCCAGGACTAAGAGAGTGCCAGTTATCGGAAAACGGTGAATGCGCATGCGCGTGCGACCGGCGCACCTTCGGGGCCCTACGCGCTCGCGGGCGCCGTGCTTTCTTGCGTAAGACGACAACACCAAAATCTGTGAGTTCTAAAAGGCTTAGCTTGAAAACGAAGAACAGCCGCAAGGCACTGGACAAGCAACGAGAAAGAAGGAGGAGGGAACGGCTCTTCATTTGTTCTGTCCTTTGTCCAATGTCTGGCTCCGTTACTCGCTTTTGAAACCGCACCCAGCGTTTCTATTCGCCGCTTCTTGGTAACTCTTTCCGCGTTCGAATTGTCTCTCAAACCTCCTCGCCCATGTTGCGCACGAAGGGGGGTGGTACAGTGTTAGCAGCGGTGGAAAGGGATTATCTGCAACAGGTGCGAAAAACTAAAACAAAAAAAAGGCATCTCCGCAGTTTCTCAGAATTCGTGCTCACGAATTCTAATTTCGTAAACAGTTTGCCCTCGCAGTAACCCCTACTGCACACATGACGGCCTGGCTTTTTAAATTTTATTTATTTATTTAGCTCTTCTTTTCGTGGTCCTTAGAGTTTCATACGAAGTGTCTCTCCGCACGTCTTTCGAGGTTCCTCGCCTATTTGTGCCCGTATACACAATGGAGGGTAGCAGTGGTGGCTGTGGAAGGGGGGGGGGACTCTTACAGGTATCGAAAGAAAGAGAGAGAGAGAGAAAGAGAAGGAGATATCTCCGCAGTAACCTCAATGCAACTAGTTGTCCACAGATGGCGTAAAAAAATTGACGCCGCTAAAGACGAGGAAGATGCAAAATGGCGCCCGTGCTGTACGTGTGTCGTCGCCGCCTTAGTATCGTAGATTTTCTACGCCTGCGTCACTTCAGTCAAGGGTGCATAGTTCGCGAATTCGACCGCGCAAACAGTTTTTTTCTCAAAGAATCCACATTACACATCCCACGGTCTCTACTGTCCCAAGTTTAACCCCTTTTCGTGGTTCTTCTACATCCCTACGTAGTGTCCCAAGGCCGCGGATCTAAGCCTTCTCGGTAACTTTGCAACGTGGGCGTGAAGGAGCGTGATAGTGCTAGCGGTTTACAGGGCGATGCGTTGAGTCACTTTATCGCGTAATATTCCTTAAACACGGCATCCTTAAATAATTGATAAACGTACACCCCTTAGCCACAACCTTTAATTACATATTTCTTTATTCTTGTGTCATGATCTCCCGCGAATACATCGGTGCTGGCGCGAGTTCCACCATTATGTCCGTCTCGTATTTTGGTCTTTTTTTGCGATATAGACATGCCCTTAAGGTCTGATACTTTGCGCGTATATGTGTGCTAGATGTGGGCTGTAAGACAGGTGTTGTGCATGAAGTGAAGTGTCTTCTGGAACCTGTCCTCATGCATCCAGCGGTCATAGCTGGTCGTGTCACTGCACCTAAGGCCGGCTTGCAGTGGTAGGCAAACGCCTTCCGATTGTAACCCTTGATCATTCGGCCACAAAAATGAGCTTTTGAAAGCTAGACATTGTTGATCATTGGCTGTTTGAGAGCACAACGTAGTCGGCGACAATTGACGTCGCTTAATTAACTCGAGAAACAAGAAAGAAAGACATCTCCACAGTCTTCAAGAGCGTGGTTCCCGAATTCGACCGCGCGAACACTTCTTGGTATTCGCTGTATAACCTTATGATCCAGCACTCCCCCCCCCTCCCCTCTTGGCTGTTTGTTGTTCCTCGTGTAACACTTTGTGTTGCGGACGTCCTTCGACTTCTCCTGCTGAGTGTCTGGACAGCGCGGGAAGCTCTTGAAGCGAGCGTGCGGCTGCGGCCTGCTTCTGCATCGGGGCTACGCGAACAATAGATCCATTGCCGCGTATGCGCGACTACCGATTGTCTCGCGTAGATCGTGTTGCATCCGTTCCTCTTAGTCCGCGTGGCGCTATGGGAAGGAACAGGCTGTCTGTAGCACCTCCCCCTTCCCAACTCACAGTCTACACCCTCTCCCTCTTACCCCGTGTTGCCTTTTATTCTTATTTTACAAGCGACAAATAGAAAGGGTGCTCCATTACCCGCGGGCAATTGTACACCTTTATGTCCTTGCCCCTCTCTCATAATCTTTCTTTACTTCTTTGCTGCGTGATGGCATGGAAGCTTCGTCCTTGTACAGCTATAGGAGGACAAACTTCGCAGTGACCGAAGTAAATAAGCTTGTTTTTTGAAGACCAGCTGCAAGGGACCTCTAGGACCCGCCAGAAGCACGCGACAAAAGAATATTGGTTTCTTTTCTTTTCTTCATTTTCTCTTTCTTCCTCGAATTGCCACGTCGATCTTTGTCACCTCTGGGGAACTCAACTTCGTGCTCATTCGCAATGCAAATCATTCTGTGAACGTACTCACACAAGGTCTCGCCGAATCTCAGAAGGTATTGGCGACCCTCGGCAAGTATCTCGGTCAGCCTCTTCAAACCTATTTCCTTGTTGATAAATTCTGCAGGCTAAGTGTACGTACAACCTTAAATTAGACCGTGTAAGGTATATTGCCACGTGAGATAATGGGTGGAATACGGGGTTATGAAATCGTGGGGATGTTTGCAGCAGTTAGTTGATAAGATCAACGAACTCGAAGCGCATAATGTACAGCCCTTGCTTGACTACCCCCAAAGCTAGTCTCGTTGCCGACTCTCCTCTCTGAACGCCGCAGTAAAGTGACAAACTGTAACCTAATGTTTCTAGTACAACAGGCATACGTGACAGAGCGCACAATCTCTTTCGTAAAGCAAACCTCTCTATGGTTACTTTGCCTAGGCTTCTGGTCGGCCTCTCCACCGTAAAGTTCACATCTCTGCTGCATCATCTCCGGATATAGCATAATCGGCCCACCTGCGCGACGGTTTATAGGTAACGCCATAACTCTTAACTCCATGTGTATGCGCATTTAGCAATCTCGGTATGAACGCTCGGGCGCCACGTGCTATGGGCGCTCTTTGCTCTCTCGCGTTACAACGATTTGCACAAGGAGGTTTTAAAATATTGCTGGAGTCGGAACTCACGCAACACCTCACCGGCAATAAGTGAAGCCAGCGCTTACCCACGCTGTATCTCGGAAACATGTACTTTTCCGGATGGCGCCCGCATAGAGGTCACGCAATTTTGTTTTGTTAATGCAAATGCTAGATTGGTGACAAAATACGAGATCGTTGTTCCCAACGAAAGTAACATATCGAGTTGAGTATTGATGACTTGATCAATAAGATTTGCCAAAACATTAAGATTTCTTGAGGAAATGAGTGGCACGAAGACACATGTTGGAGAGTATTTGTCCGGAAAACTTTGCCACATTAAGCTCGTAGGGCTTGGGGGGAAAACTCTCCCTTTTGTTCGTTGAACGCAAACGTTTTATCCTGCTCCTCTTAAGGTGGCCCTAGGATGGCTGCCGCGGCCACCATCTTTGGAGAAGTGGCTCAGTTGGTATGGATCCGTGGAAGTAAGCAGCTCGAAAAACAAGACCCACACAGAAAGGAATAACAAGAATAAGCGCTGTGGGTGGATACGGAACCATCTTTGGGTGGACACGGGTTTACTCTTGAGGCACAATGTCCATTCCAGCAATTCTTTTTATACTTCAGTGGATGCGCACCACGATAATTTTCCGAAATTTCGGCCGCAATACAAACATGTCTCTTAATTTAGATTAGATGAAGCGCCACAATGTGTTGATACCGTCGCCCGGTAACTCGGTGTCTCGCAAACGCCCGCACGTACACCAGAATGTCGTACGCGCTAAAACTCTCTACTATGTCCGCGATGCGGGAAGGTTGATCAACAAGTCAATACGGACAAGCTCGGAGACCGCGTACTGCGGCGTTTTTAACAAGAAAAAAGAAAATGCGAGGGCCGATTCCACAGCTTTCGCTGCCGCTGCGGTCTCGATATGGTCTTGGAGGTCGCGGTAGGGTGCGCTGATGTGGCGGTCGTGGTAGGGTCTGTATAGGATCTTCGAACGCCTCATTCCTGCTGACCGCTTCCCCCTGCCCCTTGAACCCCCCGCGGTGGTCAAGTGGTTATGGTGCCCGACTGCTGACTCGAAGGTCGCGGAATCGAATCCCGGCCGCGGTGGCCGCTTTTCGATGGAGGCAACGTGTTAGAGGCCTGTGTGCTTAGATTTAGGCGCACGTTAAGCAACCCTGGTGGCCGAAATTCCGGAGCCCTCCCCTACAACGTCTCTCATAATCATATCTAGGTGTTTGGGGCGTAAAACCTCAACAGTTATTACTAACCCCCTCCCCCCTCCTCCTGGTGTTCGAACACATTATTCATCGCGACTCTTGTGCCCACCTTTCCCTCCTCCAGTGCAGGGTAGCAAAGCGGATGCAACCTTGTTAATCTCTTGCCTTTCATTTGTATTTTCGGTCTCACTCTTTCTTCTCTCAGAATCACGTGATCGGTAATCTACATTTAAAGCGTTGAGCTACGTTCATGTTTTTTTTTTTTCTTCACGTCCGAACCCGCCCCGCACTTGACGTTCGTTTTGAACGGGCCTGTTTTTAAATGGTTCCTGTAACTGCGACGCAGTGTTCGTGGCGCTCTCGAGCAATCGATGCGGTGCACCGTAATTATGTTGTCGGTAGCTACATAAAAATGCAAAAAAAAAAAACAGGAGTAACGCGAAATTTTTGTGCCAGTATCGTCTTAAAGGGAGGCGCATCGTATCGTATCATGCCGCGTTAACTGATAATATCTGAAAGAGGAGTGTTGCTCTTCGGAATAAACCGTCTTTTTTCCCTCTTTGTGATACCTCGCTTGTGTTATTCATCGCGGCAAATTACATGGAACAATATCTGGACCGAAACGATTATTGCGCGTAAGAAAGAAAGAAAGAAAGAAAGAAAGAAAGAAAGAAAGAAAGAAAGAAAGAAAGAAAGAAAGAAAGAAAGAAAGAAAGAAAGAAAGAAAGAAAGAAAGAAAGTGGCGAACGAAGATTACGATAAGATTATTTCGGCAAAGCGTGGAGATCGCGAAAGAGCGTCTCGGCGAGCTGTTTTTCGTCGCCGTCGACGGTTTGAAAACAAAACAACAAAAACAATAAAAGGCAAAAGGCCGGGACGACAGAAAACGAAATTCGAGTTGTTTCTTTTTCGCTTCGGAGAACGGAAGCGTGCCGATAAAGAAAATACGCTTTAGCAAGCAGGCACTTAGCGAGCGGCGGCGGAGCGAGACAAATATCGACAATATAAGACTCCTTCCACACGTCGTTATTGGCTCGTTTCGATTGCTACATTACTATTTCCCGCTTTATTCGATCACCGTATGTTCCGGGCTGTAACCACGCTCCGCTTTGTCCGCAAGGTAAACTTTTAGGCTTTAGATTGAGGCCTTTTTCTTTAGTGCGAAGCTGGCTAGGAGGTGGGAAAATGCGGCGGTCCGTGAGTGCGCAGAAACTATATATTAGACAGTTATAGTTTAGCGGGCTTAGCGGAATAGCGTACTTAGCGGAATAGCGTACTTAGCGGAATAGCGGAATCGAAATGCCAATAGCGCAGTACGCTAGACGCACCGTAGCGTTAACCATACGCACGCTATTTATTTTTTTTTTCGGATTTAGAGTTACTGTGTTTGCGTAGTTTACGTAGTGCACGTATAACATGGCGGCGGTTTCGGAGGCCGGCTTCGAACTGAAGTTGGCATTGCTGTTAAAGGGATTCAAGATTCACTTCGTTCGCAGCGAATGACTGCGTTAAATGGCTTCGCTTGCTTTCAGGCAGCTTCGACGAGCGAGTATTACGGATAACATAGCGGATGTTTTAAGATCGCTTCCCATTTCGAATGTGCCTAGGCCTAACAGGAAGATCGGTGCAAACAAATCTACAACGTCTAAATTATCGCTTTTGGTGTGTCGTTCGTGTTTATTTACTTTTATGTTTACTAAAAAATTCAACCAGCTCCGCTCCGCGGACACCGATGAAACAGCGAGGCTGATGGCCTTCCCTTCGTCAGGTTAACGCATTTCTGTTTTGCAAGTCTTTCAGATATGTTGTATCACTGCTCTTTATTAAACACTCTCTGTTAAGCTTTCACGTGATGGTATAGTTTTATTGCATCTTGACCATACCACTCTTATACACAAGTATACAACTAAGCCTTCGCTTAAGATGCTCCGATATGTTGTATCACTGCTCTTTATTAAGCACTCTTTGTTAAGCCTTGAGGTGGCAGTATAGCCACCACTTTTTATATTTGAAAGAACGTAAGAATGGGCTTGTTGGTGGTGATACATGGTGAAACTTGTGGCGCACAAAAAAGACACGGACAAAGAAAGTGAAGACTGGACGATGCGCTTACTTCCAACAGAATGTTTATTCAACAGAGGCGGAACATATACGCTGAACAGTGCGCGCAGGTGCTGAGAGTCCTGGCTAGGCCGACAAAGCAAGATCAAATGTGATGATAACTTGGCACCAGCAGAAGGCTGATTAAAGCGCTTAAAAACTATACATTGACACGTGCGGAGCCGCGCCACTGCGTTTTGTTTAAGAATGCAACCTCTTTTTCCGTTAGGTCAATCGATGCTTTGCTGATACAAGAAGCGCCCGCTTTCGCAATTTCCACTGCCTCAATTATCTCGCGGGTTGTCTTATTGTTGCTAGTACCGATGGCGATGCAATTATGAAGTGAAGGTTCACAACCACAGGCTCTGCAATGCTGACTAAGATGACCGGCGGCTATATTCTGAGAACTGTTAAAATGCTCACGGAGTCTGTTATTTAGGCACCTGCCGCTTTGTCCGATATATTTCTTTCCACATGACAGTGGGAAAGAGTACACGACGCCTTTTCGACACGAAACGAAAGGAATTCGATGTTTGGTGACGCATGAATAGCTGACATTTCTGTAGCTTGCCTTACAAAGCCTCGAAAGTTTGTTCGGTGCGGAAAAAACTACCCGTATGTCCGCCTTGCTCGCTACCTTCTTGAGGTGGTGTGATATGTCGTGTATATATGGAATAACAGAGATGCGTTGCTGGTTGATGTGATCATTGATATCACCTGGGGATTTGTGCATGTTCCTTTTCACTGACCTTAAAAGCGCATCGTCCAGTCTTCACTTTCTTTGTCCGTGTCTTTTTTGTGCGCCACAAGTTTCACCATGCACTTTTTATAACCACAAACTATCACGTGACAGTGGTGCCACTGTGGTAACGCGCAAAGCCATTTGCTGGGCTAACTGTTGCCTTCTTCCTTTTTAGTGGAAGCTGTGTGTAGTGGGATTTACACAATTTCTGTGGCACATACGCTTTTATGATGAGAGAGAGAGAAAACCTTATTTTAAAAAATCAGCCGATCACGTCAGGCATTGCCCGTCGCCCCTAGCCGTCGGCCGGAATCCCTTGAGACACGGCAGCAGCAAGGGCTTGACTGATGAGGTCCCGCTGAACGTTGGGGTCTGGGTTGCGCAGCAAGGCCTCCCAGGATTCTAGAGTGTGAGAACCATCGTTCTGACTAGGACATGTCCACGCCATGTGAACCAAATTCGCTGCCTCATCACAAAATTTGCACTGGGACCGGAAAACTTCTGGGTGCCACTTGCTGTAAAGTACGGGGTTTGGAAAAACCCCCGTCTGCAACTTCCGCCACATAACCTCGTCTTTCTTACTGAGCGATCTGTCCGCACCTGGGTATACTTGCCGATTCAGCCTGTAGTGTGTTACGATTTCATGATATATGCGAGCATATCCTCACTTCTTTTTCTATGTTCGATAACTGGTGAGGTTCCGGGGGTCGACCGGTAAGTGAGACCTCGGGCGACCGAACGAGCCTCCTCGTTCCCTCTAAGTCCCTGGTGAGCTGGTGCCCAGACGAGCAGAATCACAAACGGGTATGTGCCGCAGAAATATGTGCGGCCTATCGGAAAACTATCGTCATCATAAACGTTAGGATTCTGCGTTTATGATGACGATAGTTTTCTGATAGGCCGCGGCACATACCCGTTTGTTTGGCTAACTGTTGCCTCCATTTTTAGTGGACCAGTGGCGAGTAGTGGGATTTACCCAGTGTGTGTGGCGCATAACCGTTTATGATGCACACGAGCGTTAATTACCACGGATCCCGGACACGAAAGGCTCGACCAAGAAGAGCTTCGCTATTAGAAAGTCATATTGCTGCATTCGGGGATAAAGGACAGGCATTAGCAACTACCTCTTCCATGGCTCGTTGGATGAGTAAAATGGTGCGCAGGACAATTACTAGCTCTAATTAATTAGTGAGCAAAGAATCGCGTGACATATCGCATCGAGGTGTTCATTGCTGAAATGTGCACAGCTTTTGCGTCGCCTTATTGAATATCCATTCTCTAGAAGTTGCGGACGTGTTTGCCTTCCAGCACCCGTTGGCGCAGGTATAGCATTGTCCGTCCGTTGTCATGGCAATGTCACGGACATTTTGCACGTGTATTACTTAAGAGATAGAGAGAGAGAGAGAGAGGGGGGGTCCTCGACGTCATCTTCTGCTGGAGACGCGATGAAATCTATTCCTACGAGAAGAAAAAGCTTGCCGGACTTCTTTTTCGGTGGTTGTCAGCCATGAAAGATGACGTGTGAACTGGGAAAAAACATGCCTCACTATTGTACTTTTCTGAACACGCAAGCAAGATTTTTTTTTCTAAGCACTCTTGAAATACAGCAGTTGCAATGTCCAGGATATGTGTTTTGTCTTTTCTTTGCACAGGGTTATACTCAGTGTATGGACAGCAGGGTGTGTTCAGATAAGGACAGACCAAGGGGGGTCCCGACTATATTTTGTTTTGCACGATATTTTTATATGAGCTGGGCAAATGTCTCTATAGAAAGGAATGAACCTTCGTTTTGCGGAAATTATCACGGATTTCTAGGAAAAAATTCGCGTTTCACAACAGGTGGAAAAAGGCAATTCTGCAACTTTCAGATTTCACAACTTTGGAGGCCTATCACTAAAAACTTAACGCATTGTGGACATCAGTGTTAATTTTTCGTAAATCTTCAGCAATAGTACTATCGGCCTACGGAAATTTAAATTTGTGTGACTGACAGTACATTTTTGAAAAATTGCCAAACTTTTGATTTTTGAGCGGCTGCCTCTGGCTGACCCCCAAATTCAAGGGTCTTTTTTCGCAGTTTTCGCTAAAGCGCTGAAGCTGAAAATATTTCTCGCAAGTCTACGAAAGGTTTTTCGCTAATTAAGCAAAACGTTATGTGACTACACTGCATATTTATTTCGTTATAAAATCCCAAAAATGCCATAATTCCAAAACTAGCGAAAATTGCAACATTTTAGGATCGTTTTAAAAAAAAATAATCATCACCGATTTTTACGAAAATGATGGACTTACCCGGCCATGACTGCTAAATATTGTGCTGCAAAAATATGTTGCATTATTTTGTTTGAAGTGAGAAAACTGAGCTTATTTTAATACCCATGTATGGTCTTAACATCAATGTGCGGCGTTCTAATGATAAAATAAATTTAATAGACATATTTAGTTTGTAGCTCGCTTTTTTGGTTTTAATAATGACGATGGACCCAGCTTGTGTCTTTTTGACTGTTTTGAGACACGGAAAAGCTGAGCTTGAATTTTTCAGAGCTCCTCTGTCTGTATCCATACTACGGCACATTGAGGCAGCAGGCACGCGAGAGCGCGTCCAGCAAGACCAGAGCGTAATTGAATGCCACCCGCAAGAGAGGGAAACAAAGTACGTATAACAGCCAAGCACTCCGAGAACCTGTGACGGAGAACACATGACCGTCGTGAAATGCGAGACGAACCGCGGTGCGCCTGCAACGGTCGGACCCAGACAGGAGAGGGCGTTCCCCTCACCCCTTAAAAGAAGTTTTTTTGGTGTAGACCATATGTCAGTCTGGATAGTGAACTCGAACAAAGAAGTCGTGTTGTTTTCTACGTGTGTCAATGATACAGTTTTTTCATCTCATTGTAGTTACTCTCGTGTCGTCCTCTATTATTAATAAGAAGTTATTTCGTAAGCAGATAAGATAGAGATTGCGGAGTAAGTATGAAGCCCACTGCAAGCAGCTCTTTTCACGTAAACCCTGGTGTCAAGACATCAGCTGCGATCCGGCTACTGAACTTTCGTTATTGCACTAAGAACTGCCTTGGACACTACCTTCACCCCAAAGTGATTGTACCTTATACTCACTGTAACCTACTGTGTCACCGAGAGACCTCACTGTGGCACAGTTCTGATGGCGAAGTTTCCTGAACGAAATTGCTGCGCCCACTACTTAAAGAGACACAAGCGGAAGATCAGGTTTCAAAGGAATTTCCGCAGTGTCAAAGACTTGGGAATTGACAATCTAAAGAAAGTGTTGGAAGCTGACACAGCGCTCAGAGTGCATGAATCGCACTTTGTGTGCCAGAATTGCTTTAGGAACTTTAAGGAAGACATTGAGCATATGGAAGAGGAATCCGGTCAGTCCAATGACGGTTTCCAGACTACAGAGGAAGTTATGGAAACAGGGGCGTAGCCAGAAATTTTTTTCGGGGGGGGGGGGGGGTTCAACCATACTTTATGTATGTTCGTGCGTGCGTTTGTATGTGTGCGTGCCTATATACGCAAGCAAAACTGAAAAATTTCGGGGGGGGGGAGTTTGAACCCCCCCAACCCCCCCCCCCCTTGGCTACGCCCCTGTATGGAAAGCATTAAGGCAGTCGTTCGTGCCCCATCAGCAGTGTCGTCACTAAAGCCTCCTCGGAGTGTAAAGAAAGGGAAGGGACTCTCGTACGCAAAGCGCAAGGCAAATGGAATTACTAGAGCTGCTGTAAGAAACATTCGATGCGGAATTCGCACAGCATACGGTATTAAAGACATTCCATCACAATTCAGTTGCTGCGCCTGTGCCAGCTGGAAGAAAAGCCTACACACAGCGTACATCAAGTGCACATCTTTTCGAGAGCGCTGCCGTCTGCTATCCTTGATACATCTGAGCCTAACAATAAAAGAGGTGCAACGCTTCATTCCAGAGGCAACGAAGCACGCGATTCTAAAGGCCAGGAAGATAGCTGCAGAATAAGGGTTGTGGAGCCTTTTGGAGGCGTACTGCAGAGAAAAATTGAGTGAAGCAGACACCAACAAAATCCTTGAATACTACACAAAAGATGAGCTGGACTGTTCAAGACAGAGTCCAAACAAGAAAGATGTGGTGCGCGTGCGCATCGATGGAAAAGCCGAATTCATTTCGAAGCGTTTCATGACGCGGTCGCTACGAGAGACATACTCAGTCTACAAACTTGCTAATCCGCTGTCAGCGGTTGGTCTGACAAAATTCATATCTTTGCGCCCAGAATGGGTCAAATGCTCACCGCATCGGGAGGGGTGTGTATGGGCATATTGTGCAAATTTCGAACTATGCCTTATTGGGATCAAAAATGCGTCGGGGTCTTTGATGTCGACTGATGATGTGCAGGCGCTCTGTGTGTGCACGCAGCCTAGCACCAAATGCTTCTTAGGCGAGTGCAAACAATGTCCTGTGAAGAATGGTCTCAGCCTGGGAACTCTTGGCATAGCACCGGACGAAGAAATTGTATTTGCTACTTAATTGGGAATCAGGTAAACTAATAAAGAAGACCATGATGCCCCCAGCATTCCTAAAGGAATTTCAAAATGTGACCATAAAATGGATCCCTCATAACTACCTCACGCGCACGCAAGCAAATGTCATACACGAGGAAAAACAGTGTTGTGAAAAGGGTTCCATTGTTTTCCACTTTGACTTTGCCGAAAATTGGTCCATCGTACTCCCAGATGAAGTACAACCTTACCATTGGCAAAGTACGCAAGTTAGCATCTTTACTTGCGTTGTATCGACAAGAAAGTCGACATGGAACTACGCAATAATTAGCGATGTCGTTTGCCACGACTCTGCACATGCTTGCTAGGCCCTGAGAAAAATCAAGGATCACATTGAAGATTATGCTCCAATTTACACGAAACTAACACTCGTGAGTGATGGAGCAGCTGCCCATTTTAAGAACCGCTTCCAATTGCACGAATTGCAATGCAGTCAGCTTCAGACAACCAAGTGGCTTTTTTCGGCAACGGGGCACGGCAAAAATGCCTGCGACGGCGTCGGTGGCCTTGTGAAACACCAAGCCACACTACATAACCTGCGTTCACCCGCCACCGAGGTCATTCATTGCACAAGTGATTTTGTTACTATTGTAGCCAGTAAACTTAAAAAGGTTTTCTTACTGCATATGGAGAAGAATGAAGTGGAAGACTTCAGAGAACTGAAGAAGGAATGGAAACTTGCCAGACGGGTTCAAGGTATTCAGGCAACCCACATGTGCAAACACATGAAATCGGACCAAGGGAATTTCCTGTACGTAGCGCTGTGCGCAGACACAGAGTGGAAGGAGTTGTGAATCTGCAGTGTGCAAAATTTGATTGCCCGAATGGATATTACTCATTCTAGGTGACGTGAATAAACTATTTAATGCGCAACATGAACGTGCTTCTTGTAGATTCATAACTCCCTCATTCCCACCATCTCAACCCGTTTCTGCGAATGATCAATTCGTCGAAATATTAAAACCGCAACGGTCTTAATATTCCCATACAATGGTAATGCTCGAGCCACCTGTACATTATTGTAACCAACTCTAGTCCATAAATTTCGTTGCTTGATGGAAGAAAATCAGGGTAAGTACGCAGTTGAAGATGGTAACACGAAGGCTTTTATTATTAATAAAGTATAGGAAGATATTTTTGCAGGATTTTCATCGAAATATGGCCCTCAAGTAGTCTTAGGGCAAGTTTTAATCATTTTCCTTAAAGAAACAAACGCGAACCTCACATTTCGGGCCCCCTTTCTCTACCACCCAGCAGCGAGCAATGGGGTCTAGGCACACTAACGCAACAATAACATTTTCCCGTACTGTTAGGGAAATACTAGTTAAATCTCTTTTGCGTTAGACACGTGGTATGATGTGAACTAAAATTGTTGACGTGCAGAAAGATTTGCACTCTACACCGCGAGCTTTCATTTGTACGCGCTCTCGGGCGCCGGCTGCCTCAATGTACTGGTAGGGACACAGACAGAGGAGCTCTGAAAATTCAAGCTCAGCTTTTCTGTGACTCAAAACGGTCAAAAAGACACAAGCTGGGTCAATCGTCATTATTAAAACCAGAAAAGCGAGCTACGAACTAAATATGTCTATTAAATTTATTTTATTATAAGAACGCCACACATTGATGTTAAGACCACACATGGGTATTAAAATAAGCTCAATTTTCTCACTTAAAACAAAATAATGCAACATATTTATGCAGCGCAATATTTAGCAGTCATGGCCGGGTATAGTTCATCATTTTCATAAAAATCGGTGATGATTATTTTTTTTAAAACGACCGTAAAATGTTGCAATTTTCGCTAGTTTTGGAATTATGGCATTTTTGGGATTTTATAACGAAATAAATATGCAGTGTAGTCGCATAACTTTTTGCTTAATTAGCGAAAAACCTTTCATAGACTTGTGAGAAATATTTTCAGCTTCAGCGCTTTAGCGAAAACTGCGAAAAAAGACCCTTGAATTTGGGGTCAGCCAGAGGCAGCCGCTCAAAAATCAAAGTTTGGCAATTTTTCAAAAATGTACTGTCAGTCACACAAATTTAAATTTCCGTAGGCCGATAGTACTACTACTGAAGATTTACGAAAAATTAACACTGATGTCCACAATGCGTTAAGTTTTTAGTGATAGGCCTCCAAAGTTGTGAAATCTGAAAGTTGCAGAATTGCCTTTTTCCACCGGTTGTGAAACGCGAATTTTTTCCCAGAAATCTGTGATAATTTCCGCAAAACGAAGGTTCATTCCTTTCTATAGAGACATTTGCCCGGCTCATATAAAAATTTCGTGCAAAACAAAAAATAGTCGGGACCCCCCCTTGGTCTGTCCTTATCTGAACACACCCAGCAGTAATTGTACTTTTCGTGACTAAACGACCGCTAAATTGGTCCAGCACTATTTCGTCAAAAGGACCATAGATTTGTCGGCGGATGTTACGCGGTACTGCTGTGTGGCATGGTACTGCACATGTTCACGAACGTCATTATTAAGCACCTCTCAGAAGTATACAGTTGCCAAGTGACGCCATGTTGCTCACATATGACACGGGCACAATGCTATTATCTTACGAAGATGTCTCCAAGCAAGGTCTTTCAGAGGTCACGGAAACAGCTTACGGTTGAAAGCTTGCGCTGCTAAGAATTAAATTCTGGGTTTTACTCGCCAACACCACGATATGATTATAAGGTACGATTAAATTTCACCACCTGGGATACTTTCACGTGTATCTAAGCCTAAGTACACGGGTATTCTTGCACCTCGACTCTGTCGAAAGGAGGCATCCGTCGTCGCCTGGAGTCGAACCCATGCCTTCGAGCTCACCATCGCAACAGTTTACCTGCTAGGCTATAGAACAGTGGTTTTCAAATGGCGGTACGCGCAGCCATTTTTGGGGGACGCAAAACCCATCCTCGAAAAAAAAAAAAAAAAGATAACGCGTTTTTGGAAGCACACTATGTCCCGTGACAGCGGCCCCTTCCGATTATTAGTTAGCTTCACCGCATAAAAGCGTTGCCTTGCGGAGGAGCTGACTTATGTTTCCCGTTCTCGATGAGATGGCTGTAAAGCTTTTGTTGCAGTTTTCTATGACATATGCACGCGAGCATGCTTTTTCCAGACTTGCATATTTAAATACCAAACCTAGCTAGGAACGACGGGTTGAATGTGGCGGCAGAACGCACAACTTACTGACACGCCGTTGAGATCGAATTGGCGTGGCAATTTAGTTCGACTATTCTTTGCCAGGGAGAAACAAAAGGCACCTATTTCACGCTGCATGTTGCGTCAACTTATTCACTTCGCAAGAGCATCGAGCGCGTTATCCGAAAGTTGCATGTTCGGTCCCTGCCGGCGGCAAGTTGTCTTTTCGTTCACCTTACTTTCTTCACTTGTACTACATCACAGTCACTACAATGCACTTAAAACAGTACAATTAACGGCCCCTATACTTTCCTCCGCTTCATTACGTGCCGGTTTTTCATTACCGTTGTGTCAAACAAAGAAACGAGCCCTAAAAAAAATTAGGCAGATCCCACCTGCCGTGGGAATCGACGTGATGCGAAGCATGCGCAGGATGGTGACTGTGGCGTAATTTTTCACATTCAGCGAAACGTTACGGAATGACGCTAGAGAAATGTGGAAGTGGTATACGCACACTCACAAGTTCAAGAGTAGCATAGGTATTATATAACCCGTTGTTTACAGTTGCGTAACGATGCCAACAGAAACATGGGTGTTACCAACACCAGACGCGGTAAGCTTATATTCTTCAATACTGGATAGCACGAATCCGAACAGGACAAAGAAAGAACACGGATGCACAGGACAGGCGTTACTCGCAACTAAGCTTCATTCAGGATAGTTTCCCTAGATATATACATAGCCGAGTGCCACGCGCAGGCGCACTGCACGTACGTTACAGTCACAGTTACAGTTGTTATGCTTATACACTCTTAAAAAAAAAGTTAGGAAAAAGCTTGTAACCACGAGCAAATAGTTAGTAATAGCAGCTCTTACTAGCTTTCTTGGATCATTACTAACTTTTTGCTACCTTTTTACTACCCACGTTAGCAGACACTTAAAAGTTGCAATGGTTACTACCTCTTGCGTACCGTTACTAACTTTTTGCGATGCACCTGTTAAACGAACTTGTTAAACGAATCTTAGAAGTTACTATTACGAGCTTTTTACAACCTACTCAATAACACGGGGATCCATTCAAGTTCATTGAGGCGATATTAGTAAGCTTAGTACCCCGTCTTGGGTCTTGTATATTAGGCCATGTTGAGACGATATTACGCAAGATTCACATAACATATTGATTGTCTTAATATGCTTGATTAAAAGTCATACGCTACGTTACCTCGCGCACCTGATGCATTTGTACGCTATATAAGTGTAGGCGCATAACTTAAATAATCTATTCTAAAGCCTAGCTGCTCACCGGCACCAGCTGCGTACCCCAAAGGTAGGGCTATATATACTCCTGGAACCGCTTATGAATTGTACATGTCGCGTAGCCTTGTCGTTGTGTATGTGTGTTGTTCTGATTCATGACATACTGTGCCTAATTACCTAATGATATATCGCAATGTTGATGCTCGCAAATTTGACCGTTATAAAAACAAGAGACTCGTGAGGCGAAAGGATCACGGTTACTATCTTTTTTTTTGTAGTAACCGTTACTACCTATTTTCTAGTTAGTAACGAGAAGGGTAGGAACCGCTACTAAGTGCGTTTGTAACGGCGAGGCTATAACGGTTACTAACCTCCCCCTCACTAACCGCACTTACTAACAGGGTAGTAACATATGTGACAAGTAGTTAGTAAACCGAAGTTAGTAAGTACTACAACCTTTTTTTTAAGAGTGTACTTTTCCGTTATGACGGAGAACGCACGCACGTTTCACGAACCCGTGTGTATGTGTAAAGGGGTTCTTGACAGTTCTTGAACAAGGTCACCATCACAGTGATCAGTGAGCACCAGCAGCTGGACCGGACTTGTTTATCGGATCCGTTCGTGATCGCGGCTATGAGGAATCTAAGTGTAGTGAAGTGCGAGATATTGTAAAGCTGGTGGAAATTCTGGATGCCTCTTACGATGAAATGATCTATGATGCCTTCTGTCGTGGACGTGGCAGCGAGGTCTTTTGATGCCCTGTCCACATCCAGGCCGTCTTTCACACAGTATAAGCACCAATCATTGTTGGGTCTTGATAAATCAATGTTGAAGTCACCGGTAATGATGAGAGGCCTAGTTCTCTCAGCAGATTTATTGTAGAAAGCATTGACCCAGGTTTTTGCGTAATCCACGTGGTCCACGTTGCGGACCACTTGGACGAGTGGATGGTAGTTGAGCGTCTTCCACGGGTGTTCTGTCTTCAGCTTCCTCACTTCCCTTGCATCCGCCGCGGTGGTGTAGCGGTTACGGTGCTCGGCTGCTGGCACGAAGGTCGCAGGTTCGATCCCGGTCGCGGCGGTCGCATTTCGATGGAGGCAAAATGCTGGATGACCGTGTACTGTGCGATCTCGGTACACGTTAAAGAACACCCAATGGTCAAAATTTCCGGAGCCCTTCGCTATGGCGTCTCTCATAATCATATCGTAGTTCTGGGACATAAAAGCCCTACAATTATTAATATTATCACTTTCCTTGCGTGTCAGTGTGTGTGTTCGCGGTTACTGTGTTGGTTGAGACTTTGTATCACCTGTGGCACATACCCGCATAACATGAACTCTGGTGTACGGGTATGTGCCACACGTGACTGAGAGAAAGGGTTTCATGACGTACGCGACAGGTACTTTGCGTTATTCATGTCATGACCAGTGAATTGTGTTCGTCATACACTGATCCCCTGCTACGCCAATCTTGGCATATTACAAGTTATGGAGACGACCAGGAGAGCGCCGAGACGTAGGCGGCTAGATAGATAGATAGATAGATAGATAGATAGATAGATAGATAGATAGATAGATAGATAGATACGTAGATAGAAACGGCCAAAGTGCCTGAGATTCGCTAAGAAATGCTTCGCATTTAAAATTCCCTTCCGTCATACATATCATGCACATATGTTAGTATGGACGAAAGAAGGATTTTAGAGGGCTTGTTTTTTCTTTGCTAGACACAAAGTTAATTAGAACTAACCGACAAGAAAGCCAAGGAAAGTATAGCGGAAGTTATTTGTAGCAATTATGATGTAAACGAGGAGAAAGTAAAGTGGACGAAAGGATAGCTAGCCGCCGGCAGGGACCGAACCTGCGACCTTCGAATAACGCGTCCGATGCTCTACCACTGAGCTACGGCGGTGGTCATCCTCCCGTCCACTTTTGTGGGAAGCTACATGATTGTTATGAATACCTTCCCCTATACTTTCCTTGTCTTTCCTGTCTGTTAGACCTAACTAATATGTTAGTATATCCTACACAGCAGCACTGAACCACTTATTGCGAAAAATTCTTTGAGCACCTCATTTTCTAAATCTTTGATCAATGTCGACCCAGTGCCTGCACCCCTTCTATGTACTTTTTTTTTCTGTGCCTCATTTCCCCCGCGAGCATGCCAGCGCTCGCGCAGCTTGCTGAGCTATCTCGCATTTTCGTCAGTCGGGCGCAGGAAAGGCTCTCAAAGCTCGACATTGCGGGTCTTTGGTCAATTCGAAGATACGTCGTAGTCGACGGCAATTAACGACGGGCAGTTAACGCGACTCCTGCAAAGGATGTGAATACCTCGAATCGGGAAAAGTGTAGGGACGGCGCTGCCGCTGATATTTCGTCTCCGCGCCCACCTCTAGCTTGACAAACCTCGTGTCAGACTGAGACTTGTTGTTTTGTCGTCACCAAAATCCAATTTACGAATCAAGCTTCGCCCTTCAGACGCTACGTGCCAGTTCGCGCATTCCGAGAGAGCGCATCCAAGGAAAACTCACGAAAAAAAATTCGGGAGCCGTTGCCTTATTGGCAAAATGAAGGCAAGCTGAGGCTTGCGTGTGCGTGCCTGATGTACTACTTTTCTTTCTTTCTTTCTTTCTTTCTTTCTTTCTTTCTTTCTTTCTTTCTTTCTTTCTTTCTTTCTTTCTTTCTTTCTTTCCTTCCTTCCTTCTTCCTTCCTTTCTTCCATTCTTTCTTCCAGTCTTCCTTCCTTTCTTTCTCCCTTCTACATTTCTTCCTTCCATTCTTCCTTCCTTTCTTCCTTCCTTCTTTCCTTCCTTCCTTTCTTCCATTCTTTCTTCCTTTCCTTTCTAACCTTGTCCTACATTTTCTTCCTTCCATTGGGCTGGTTCCTTTTTATTTGTTCCTTCCTAGCTTCCTTCTTCTATTCCTACCGTTTTTCGATTTCTCATCCTTGCTTGTTGTCCTTTTTTCTTTTCTTTACTTATCCTTTTCTGTTCTTTTCTTTCTTTGTTCTTCCCTTTTTTGTCTTGTGATCTGTCTTTTACCGTAGATGTTCTGCCTTCTTCTCCTTTCTCCATTCTTTTTCTTCTTCCTTTCTTCCATTCTTTCTTCTTCCTTTCTTTCTAACTTTCTTCATTCTTCTTCGTCCTTTCTTCCTTCCTTCTTCCTTCCTTCTTTTCCTTCCTTGCTTCCTTTCCTTCCATTCTTTTCTTCTTTTTCTTCCTTCTTTCTTTCTTCCATTCTTTTCTTTCTTTCTTTCCTTCTTCTTTCCTTTTCTTCTTTTCCTTCTTTTCCTTTCTTCCTTTTCCCTTCTTTCTTTTCTTTCTTTCGCTTGCTTCCTTCTTTTTCTTCTTTCTTCTTTTCTTTCTTCCTTCCATTCTTCCTGCTTCCATTCCTCCTCCTTCCTTTTTCTTTCTTTCTTTTTTCTTTCTTTCTTTCTTTCTTCCTTCCATTCTTCCTTCCATTCCTTCTTCCTTCCTTCATTCCTTCCTTCTTTCTTCCTTTCTTCCATTCTTTCTTCCAGTCTTCCTTCCTTTCTTTCTCCCTTCTACATTTCTTCCTTCCATTCTTCCTTCCTTCCATTCTTCCTTCCTTCCTTCTTTCCTTCCTTCCATTCTTCCTTCCTTCCTTCTTTCATTCCTTCCTTCTTTCCGTCCTTTCTTCCATTCTTTTTCTTTCTTTCTTTCCTTCTTTCTTTCTTTTCTTTCTTCCTTCCATTCTTCTTCCATTCCTCTTCCTCCTTCATTCCTTCCTTCTTTTCTT
>NC_051185.1:22592118-22604618 GCF_013339695.2 Rhipicephalus sanguineus
GCGTGCCGGTGTCAGGCGCGGGGGAAAACGAGGACGAAAAGGGGAGAGACGATAGTCGAATGCTTCCCGAACTTCGCCAGTTGTCCCAGTTACTTTCTTATATAGATGTTCTTTTGCGATGGCCCGTTCCATGGCGAAAGTAAACAAATCCGTTCTTTTCTTCCTGTATGGCTCCTTGCGATTTGAAACAAAGCGCTCAAGCACAGCGTGGCGGTAATCGGTTCCGGCGCCTGATCTTTCATTTCTTCGCAAGAATGACTGTGTGTTTGCTCTATCGAGTTACCACGGCGACGGTTGTAGCGTCTGAGTTGCAGCCGAGTCATTCTTATCCGCGGGCTTACAGGCTTAGTTATATCTGCTTCTCGTAATTGCTTTCTTTGTTCCTGTTTTCCATGTAAGAGCTTTCCACTTTCTTGTTGCGCTGGCGGTATAGCGTGGTACGCTGTGGCGTAGAGCGAAAATTACTTCTAGAATTCATGGCTCGACCCCAGGTTCGTGATACTGACCAAATCATGACCAAAACGATGTTACACAGCTTACCCTGGATAGTGAAGTTACGGTGCTTGAGAATAGAAAGTGAAAATTACACCTCCCCAAACACTGCGTTCTACATGTTATTGAGCTGGTCCGTAGCCACCGAATCACTTGAAGTGAAATTGATGTGTTGGCTACGCATGCCGTCGAAAAAGTTGATTACGATGCTTGGTCGAACTTGTCCATCTAAACGCTACTCTGTTGTCTTGCTCCATCATTTCTGCCCTTCGAATCTGTTCCCTTCAAAATGCCAGCATATTTAGTACGTCAGCTCGCGTGCATCGAAACTAATAGGCACTTGACACACTTTGTGCAGTTTTAGAGTTCGGTTCCTGCCGTCGATCTGTGCGGTGAGTCACGTATCTTTCCAGCTTGGACGTCGTAATCTCCTGCTGCTCCATTTTGAAACAGCGCAGGCTGTCATAAATGGGGAGCGAAAGCTTCTGCTTATAAGGAAGGGAAGATACATCCCATCCCTCTACCTGAAAGATCCTGATTCAGTGCCTTGGCGCATTCAGAACTACATCAGCTGAATACATGAAAAATTAATAAGGGCAAAATGCAATGTCAGGTGTATACAGTTAAAGCATACTCTCTTCTCTATTCTCCCCTACACATTCCTCAGATCTTCGCATCGAAGGAGGGAGGTGTACTTGAAATAAAGCTCCCGAGGTATCGTAGACTGCCCCAGAAAATGTATATTCGCAGAAAGGGTTGCAGCTCGCTGAGCAAGAAAGGAGAAAGCAACAGCACGAAGGTTAAGCACACAGAAGAAAATTACGCGTAACGAGAGATAAAGAAAAGGTAGTCGAGAATACGCGGTAACACACCTGTGTATGCGGAGGAAAAAAAAAGTTTAGAAGGAAGATGTCGTCAACTCCGGTAACTCGAATTGCTGCTTTCGTGAAGTGCGTGGGAGGTGGCCAATAAGGTGAACATCACAGACGAGAAAGAAAGAAAGAAAGAAAGAAAAAGAAGAAAGAAAGAAAGAAAGAAAGAAAGAAAGAAAGAAAGAAAGAAAGAAAGAAAGAAAGAAAGAAAGAAAGAAAGAAAGAAAGAAAGAAAGAAAGAAAGAAAGAAAGAAAGAAAGAAAGAAAGAAAGAAAGAAAGAAGAAGCGGTGCTACTGCTGCACAAGTTATTCGGAAGCGCTCGTTCCTCTATATCCACCCTTTTTACGGATTCCTCTTCTCCCCAAACGGCTCGCTCCCTAGAACCCGGGAAAGCTTTGAAAACTAAAATTAATATAAGCCACCCTGAATTCTCAGCGAGCGGGAGGCAATACGAGGCACCAGGAGAGGGGATGTATAGGGGAAGTTACAGATAAGCGAAACATTTCTCTTCGCCGCGCCCAGACCCCCACCCCCTTTCCTCCTCTTTTTCATTCCTCACATTTTTCTTCTTCCCCCAAGTCGTTTCCCCCGAAGCTTCGCCATCTAGTTCAGCGCCACAGTGGCTTCTCTTCCAACGCGGCGTCGTCTTACTTTTTTTTTGAAGGTAGTAAAACGCCGAGTGTGTCTGCAGAGACTGAAAAAAAAGCAAAAGGAATGGTTGTGCTAGCGCAACGAAGATTTAATAACCAGGAGCACCTCCCCACCTATCCCCAAACTCTGCGAAAAGCGGGGGGAAAAAGGTAAAACGTTAGAGCGAGCAGCGTACTCGGAAGGAGGCAGGTTTCATACGGTGGTGAGACAGCAATTCCTTTTAAAGGAAGCTTCCAAAGTGTCAACGATGCAGAGGGAAAGAGAAAGAACTTTTAGAACGCCAGAACTGCGCGGATGAAAACAGGGAGAAAGGGAGGGTCGGGAGAAAGACGAAACGGCTGGCAGAGCTTGCGAGCTAGCGATGGTTACAGAGGCTGGCTGGCCTCTACGCTTGGAATAACAGAGAGCTGAGCTAGTTGGTACGTATTCATTCTAAAAAGAGACAGGGCGTGCAAACACGGACACAAGAAACAGATCAGGACACCACAAACGCCGACTAACAACTGAAGAGACGCACAACGGCTGAAAAGAAAGAAGGCACGAAAACTTATCTGCGCATGCCCATGCAACCGGCGAACCTATCAATCCGGCACGCGTGGCGGTCTACGTAGAAGATAACTGTTAAGGCATTTGATTTCATCTTTATGCAAGTTAATCGACGGTTGGCTCACGCATGCGCTACCACTATTCTCGATATGCCATGCTTCAATCATCAGGCGCGTTTCTTCATTTCTATGCCGGTACAACACTGCGCATTCATCGAATTTTGGCGTGCACTTACAATCTCGACAATGTAAAGATAAATTAGAAGGTGAGCCTCCTGTTAGCGATCTCTTATGTTCCAACAATCTCTGGTTAATGCATCTGCCCGTCTGTCCTACGTAGAAGCGGCCGCAGCTGAAAGGGACCTTATACACCACACTCGTACGGCAATCAGTGAATTTGTTGGTGTGTTTTACGAAACAATTATCGGTCCGCTTCTTGTCTTTTTCTCGCTCATTCTTCCTCTGCACAGCGGCACAAATCTTACCTAGCTTATTGGCAGCCGTGAAGACAACATTAACGCCGTATCTTCTTCCTACTTTCTTTAGCCTGTGAGATATGCAATGAATGTACGGAATACCTACGACACGTTTCTTCCTATCGCTTTCTGCAACCATGCTCGGACTTAACACAATAGACTTCTTTAAACGCTCAGCGACCGTGGCCACTGCATCACGAGGATACCCTACATCTAAAAGACGCGTAACCTGTGCGCTAAAGCTATCACTCATTTTGTGCTCACACGACTTGGTGAGGGCTGACTTAAGGCAAGACATGGCGATGCCGTTTTTTACAACCTTCGAGTGCTTCGACGCAAAATTTAACAGCGGTTTGGAAGATCTAGGAGAATACTGCCAGCACACGTGGTTCTTCTGGAACGTTAAGGAAATGTCTAGAAATTGTATCCCATTATTCTGAGGCACCTCTTTAGTAAAGCTCAGCCCTCCTCCATTTAATTCAAATTTTTTCGCTCACGGAAGTTACCACCTTTTCAAAGTCCTCATCACTACAAAATATCAAGTAGTCGTCCACATAACGAAAAACCTTAATAACCGAATTACCTAAGGCGCCTTCCAAAAGATTGTCAATCTTGCTAAGGTATAAATTACTAAGAACCGGAGCAACCTTAGAACCAATACATATCCCTGATTTCTGCACATAAACGCCTTCCTTCCAACCTACCAGCGTCGACTTTAAATACATGGAAAGGATTTCTAGAAATGCCCCGGTAGAAACACCACATTTATCGGTGAAAACCGTCTGGTCGCCTTGTTCGTTAATACATTCATTAACACATTTTAACAAGTCCTTATGCGGCAAAGAATAATATAGGTCTTCAATATCCATACTAAAAGCTTTACAACAGCCGGGGTTCTCCTCTGAGAGGAACTGAACTAGCGCCTGAGAATTACGCATACGAAAAGGGTCTGAAAAACTCAAAGAGGTTAAGCAGTTCTGCAAATAACTAGATACAGCGACTTGCCAGGTGCCTTGCTCTGAAACGATTGCTCGAAACGGAATCTCGTTCTTATGTGTTTTGTCTGAAAAAAACAATTCTAAAGTAAGTGATTTAGCCTTCTTGACATTACGAGCTATTCTCTCAAGATTATGTCTTAACAAAAGGTCGACAGCATGGAGGAGCTGCCTTAGATGATAGTCACTGCAAAACCCTAGCCTTAGGTCCTAAATACTGTTTTAAGCCGAACCTGAAACCAATAGACGTTTTAAGTTTGCCGCGTACAATCACTAGACTTGTTCCTGAAGAAGAGCGTTCCCACTGCATCTCAGACTGCGTTGCTAGCATCAAGGGTTCTAATATGCATCTCAAGTGTTCTGATCCTATCCGGCCTTTGGTTAATTACTGTGTCGAGAAGAAACTCAGGCCAGTAATTTCAGATAAGGAAGGGTATTTTGTAATTATGCCGGACAGTTTGTTCTCAGAAAAAGCATTAACAGCCATAGGAAAGAATTTTAGGACGGTAAAACTTAAGCCATCGGTAGTTAGGCAACGTGCTGTCGACCTTTTGTTAAGATATAATCTTGAGAGAATAGCTTGTAATGTCAAGAAGGCTAAATCACTTACTTTAGAATTGTTTGTTTCAGCCAAAACACATAAGAACGAGATTCCGTTTCGAGCAATCGTTTCAGAGCAAGGCACCTGGCAAGTCGCTGTATCTAGTTATTTGCAGAACTGCTTAACCTCTTTGAGTTTTTCAGACCCTTTTCGTATGCGTAATTCTCAGGCGCTAGTTCAGTTCCTCTCAGAGGAGAACCCCGGCTGTTGTAAAGCTTTTAGTATGGATATTGAAGACCTATATTATTCTTTGCCGCATAAGGACTTGTTAAAATGTGTTAATGAATGTATTAACGAACAAGGCGACCAGACGGTTTTCACCGATAAATGTGGTGTTTCTACCGGGGCATTTCTAGAAATCCTTTCCATGTATTTAAAGTCGACGCTGGTAGGTTGGAAGGAAGGCGTTTATGTGCAGAAATCAGGGATATGTATTGGTTCTAAGGTTGCTCCGGTTCTTAGTGATTTATACCTTAGCAAGATTGACAATCTTTTGGAAGGCGCCTTAGGTAATTCGGTTATTAAGGTTTTTCGTTATGTGGACGACTACTTGATTTTTTGTAGTGATGAGGACTTTGAAAAGGTGGTAACTTCCGTGAGCGAAAAATTTGAATTAAATGGAGGAGGGCTGAGCTTTACTAAAGAGGTGCCTCAGAATAATGGGATACAATTTCTAGACATTTCCTTAACGTTCCAGAAGAACCACGTGTGCTGGCAGTATTCTCCTAGATCTTCCAAACCGCTGTTAAATTTTGCGTCGAAGCACTCGAAGGTTGTAAAAAACGGCATCGCCATGTCTTGCCTTAAGTCAGCCCTCACCAAGTCGTGTGAGCACAAAATGAGTGATAGCTTTAGCGCACAGGTTACGCGTCTTTTAGATGTAGGGTATCCTCGTGATGCAGTGGCCACGGTCGCTGAGCGTTTAAAGAAGTCTATTGTGTTAAGTCCGAGCATGGTTGCAGAAAGCGATAGGAAGAAACGTGTCGTAGGTATTCCGTACATTCATTGCATATCTCACAGGCTAAAGAAAGTAGGAAGAAGATACGGCGTTAATGTTGTCTTCACGGCTGCCAATAAGCTAGGTAAGATTTGTGCCGCTGTGCAGAGGAAGAATGAGCGAGAAAAAGACAAGAAGCGGACCGATAATTGTTTCGTAAAACACACCAACAAATTCACTGATTGCCGTACGAGTGTGGTGTATAAGGTCCCTTTCAGCTGCGGCCGCTTCTACGTAGGACAGACGGGCAGATGCATTAACCAGAGATTGTTGGAACATAAGAGATCGCTAACAGGAGGCTCACCTTCTAATTTATCTTTACATTGTCGAGATTGTAAGTGCACGCCAAAATTCGATGAATGCGCAGTGTTGTACCGGCATAGAAATGAAGAAACGCGCCTGATGATTGAAGCATGGCATATCGAGAATAGTGGTAGCGCATGCGTGAGCCAACCGTCGATTAACTTGCATAAAGATGAAATCAAATGCCTTAACAGTTATCTTCTACGTAGACCGCCACGCGTGCCGGATTGATAGGTTCGCCGGTTGCATGGGCATGCGCAGACAAGTTTTCGTGCCTTCTTTCTTTTCAGCCGTTGTGCGTCTCTTCAGTTGTTAGTCGGCGTTTGTGGTGTCCTGATCTCTTTCTTGTGTCCGTGTTTGCACGCCCTGTCTCTTTTTAGAACTCTACGCTTGTACTTAAAATCACAAAAATGGGAAATTAAAATGGAAGTGGACATGCGAATGGGAATAAACGAAAAATATGGAGTTAACAAACAAACAAGGAGAGGTACGAGCAAGCGTTATGAGAGGAACGGATAGAGAAGGGAGTCTGTGCGGGAAGCGAAGGGTGGTGGGGGGGGGGGGGGGGGGTGAGGCGGTAGAATTTCAAAATTGGGTGAGCTATGCAAAAAGGAAAAATAGGGAGGAACGCGAAACTGTGGGTTTCTTGTTTCAGGGAGTTATATTTGCCTCATAGCCCGCTGCCTGCCGGGACGCCGGTCTTTTCCGCGAGTCGGTCGACGTCTCGCAATCGGCGTAGCGGAGGAGATGCTGCTGCCGCTTTTTTTTTCCGCACACTTTGAATTACACGTGTTTCGCCTCATTCATTTCATTTTTTGCTCTCTTCCCTCCATTCGTCCCCATATTTTCCCGTTTCATCCCGCTTCTCGTCGTCTCTTTTGATGCGGCATTTCCTTTTCGCTTCCGCCCACCTCCCACTTGGGCTGATTCCGCGCGCTTTTTTCTCGCTATAACTCTGTCATTTTCTTTCCTGCCTATTCAAGGAAAAACCAAGTAAAATGCGACGCAAAAAGCGGCCCGCGTCTCTCGTCTAGCTTCCTTTAGTTCCTTTTTTTGTCAACGTTTCTTCCGCGATTCCCTTTCTGGAGTATGAAAATTGCGCACACCAGCCTAAATCAAGAAAAAAGAAAAATAGGGAAGTTGGGGAGAAAGGGAAGGGAAGATCGTAAGCAGCTCAGGAATTTTTTTTTCGGAACGAGTCGCACAAGCAAATAGAAGTAGCGTTTCGCCGGAATTACGACGGTAAAGGTCTGGCTGGCGCTGCTTGAAAGAAAAAGTGGGAAGCTCTACGGGAATAAGGGAGGGGAGGTAGGAAAGGTTGTGACTGCGACGTTTGGGGAATACGATTGCAGGGAGAAAGTTGGCAAAAATGAGGGAAACTAGCGCGACTGGTGAAATGTACAAATGATTTTTCAGGGAACGAGTAGCTTGTCTGCTGTTCTCTTTAAAATGCATGTAGGTACAAAGAATACAACGTTGGATGAGGAATGACGCAGAAGGGAAGAGTTTTGGGGAAGACGTAGAGATTTTCAGAGAGAAATGCAAAGAGAAATGCGAGTGAATTTGTGAAGGGTTGAGAGAAAGCAGTGCTCCCTCTGCCGCTGCTGCTGCTGCTGCTGCCGCCGCTGGAAAATGCCGCTGCATAAATGCGAAGTGGCAGTGCGGGAAAGGGTTTCTAAGGAAAAGTTTTGGGAAAGAAAGTGATTGGTCGATGTGGGCGCTCACAACCTCTCCCCGCGAGACGAAACAAAAACCCACTGCAACGATAGAAAAGAGACGAAAGAAAAATTACAATATAACTGGCTTGTTTGTGCGCTCTCGATGATGGAATGGGGAATAAAGGAACAAAATAAAAGGGAAAATGACGGGGTTGAGGGAAGGCGGCTCGAGCACCCGACTGGGAGAAAACTCCCGCAACGACGAAAATAGCTGGCATAAGGCTCGTACATCCCACTTCTTCTTTGTCTTTGTAAAGTCATCTTTTTGTTTGTGGGGTAGTCGGGAAGAGGATAGCGATGCCAATGGCTTCTTAGGGAAGAGAGGGAGGGTGGGAGTCAGCATGACGTGCAGGGGGGGGGGGGAGGCAGAGAGTGCGACGCACACGAAAGACCCGCTGACTGAAAAAAAAGTACGGATAAGCAAGCAAATAACGCAGCGTTCTTTTCCTTTTTTTCAGCTTGTAAGCGCCACGCCTTGTGTTGGGACAGTACATCTCGTCTAGGGATGTCAGGGGAAAACTGACAGAGTTTGCTACTTCTTTATTTATTTAGTTTGTTGAAAAGACAAGCGCGATCACGAAAGGGGAGGGTGGTGAGAGCAGTTGTTAAGGATCGCGTACAGTGAGCCGGGAAGGAAAGATGGCAGTTATGGTGGGGAAGCTGTACTTTCGGGAGGGAAAAATGAAACCGACTCTGTTCTTTTTTTTCTTGCTTTTGGAGAGAAAGAAGGTAGCTGACTTGGAAACGGGAGTATCTGAGTGGAATGCGGCATGGTGTAGTCAGACATAGGGGGAGAGGGGGGGAGGGTGAGACGGGGTTGGAAGGGAGTAAGAGCAGAGGGGACATCAAACTTTATCCCCAAAAAGGGTAGAGGGGAAGGCGCCCGAATGAAAGGACGCAGAAGGGCGGTGCGGCGCTCCCGAAACGCTTCGAAACAGAGGCTGTCGTAAAAAATAAAATCGAGCAGAACCGAAAGGGGGCGTCTGAGACGCGAAGAGGGGAAAAGGAAGAGCTGGCATCGTGTGCGAAAATATAAACTTTGTGCTATCTTCCTTTTTTTTTGCAAGTGAGAAAGAGAAAACTAAAGGACTTTTGTGTCATATTTCTCTATTCTCCACGTTTTTTTTTTTCGTAGCGTTCCTTGCTTTTTCCTTTTCACTTTTCAGAAAATATTCAAGTGCTCTTTCTTTCGGCAAAAAAGGTTGTTCCTCGATCGCAGGAATGACTACTTCTTGGGATCTGTGGATTTTGCGCTGATCCTAGCTGTAGAAACAAGCTTTGCGAAATGTGGTCAGTCGATATCACTGAGCCGTCGAAGGTTTCACAAGGCGACGAGAGGGTCGAGCTACACAGAAAAATAACAGGAGCTGTAAACAGATATGGCAGTTCTTCCTTTCCCGGGAAGCTATCTTTAGTTTTACGCTGTATAAGTTCAGTTTAGCTGTATGATGGTGTTGCGTGAATATATTTGGTCCGTCGGTGTCCTTTTCCCGCTGAATTTTCTTCCGTACGACTGTGTTAGTAACAGTGAACAAGCTAAATATTTTTATGCAAGAATATATCAGACGTTTAGTCTGAACACACTAGATTAGGTTAGGTTAGGTTACGTTAGGTCAGGTTGCACAAACATCGCGCCAAGTGGATGTCAACGCAACACGTCATTGTTCAGTTTTGTATCAGCACGCAAAAAGAGGTTCGAGTCTGATAATGTTGCCTATTTTTCTTGTACTAATGACAGCAGCGTAGCCATAAATATTTTTTCAGGGAAGTTCACTCACCCGTTTATGCATGTTCGTGCGTGTGTTCATATATGTATACGTGTATATGTGCGCATGCAACGTTTGAAAATATCTGGGGCAGGGGGGGTGTTAACCCCCGCCACCCCTTACCACCTCTCCTGGCTACGCCACTGACTAATGACCTTGCACGCGCCCATGCACTCTTCGCTGTCTTCTTTTTGGAATGAATTACCGCTGTGCACTCATGCCTCCTGAACAGACACCAGGAGGTCAGACATACTATCACGTAATGCTTGCACACTTTTGAACAGTATTGTCATTTTTAACAGCGAATCTTTTTTAGCTCGCCGTAGTTTGTGCGGTGTTGCAAAACACACCGCAGGTGGGTATGCGCTACAGGAAATGGACAAGCCCCACTACTGAGTACACCAGGTGCGAGCGTTAAAGGAAAACTCTGCTCGGCGAAGTGGAGCACGTGAAACACGCGAAAGAGAGAGAGTGGGAGGATAGAAAGAAACAAAGGGAGAGAGAAAGAAAGATATAAAAAGAGAGAGACAGAAAGAAACCGATAGAAAGAAAGAGAAAGACAGAAATAAAGAAAAATAAAGGGAATAAAGACATAGAAATAGAGAGAGGGAGACATAGAAAGAGATAGACACAGAAAAGACAAAGAAATAGAGAAATAAAGACAAACAAAGAAAGAGACAGCGTAGCAGAGAGAGAGAGAGAAAGAAAGAGTAGAAAGAGAAAGAAAGGAATAAAAAAATAAAGAGAAACAAGAAAGGCCATCCAGCTGCGCTCTTTCTTCAGGTTTGCCACCGCTAGTGCGAAGATGCCATAATTTGTTTTATCTCGAAGCCTCTTTTAATCACCGCGGCCTCATTTCCGGCAGCTTATCGGCACTTCTTAATGATACTTCGCGGAATTCTTGTCGTACGTGCAAACACAAATGATCGTTCACGCCGTGTCCTACAATTTCCTATATTTCGAGAAGTTCGAGGAAACTTTGGTCAGGCGACTTAACGGCGAAAACATTGTTACGCCTGCACTATTTAGACGTGTGTACTATTCTGACGTCATCTCAGGTTACTATCGCTCGTTCTGAATTACTCCTAATGACTTCCAGTTACTTTTAATTAGTTTCAATTGTTTTCGATTGCTTCTTAAGTGATCTCAGTTATTTTCAATTACTTCTTAATTGATCTCAGTTAGTTTCAATTACTGCTTAATTGATCTCAATTACGACTCAATTACACTCAGTTACTTCATTACTCTCAGTCACCTTTTCTTCACTTTGCAGTGCTTAAATGGACATTAAGCGTCTTGTATGGCGCATGAAGTCACTAGGCGCGGCGTTTGCCTTTTTTTGCTTTGTTAGATTTTTTTTTCACAATTTGGGGTGGCGCCGACGCCGAAAGTCACTTTTCGCGTTTGATGAGGCATCTAAGGCTTTCGCCTTTGTAGCCCCCGATCGGGAATAACCATGTATAACCGATCGATGCGATCCGCAAAGGAGCGCCTGTAGAGCGTGCTTTGCCGCACAAAGGGTCCTTTTGCCAAAAACACAGCGATCCAGGGGCACGTGTGTTACGGGGAAGCACGCATTGTTGCATAGACGGCAGAAAGGAACCGGCCGAGTTTAAAAAATAAATCGCGCGAACTGCGCGTAAGTAATTGTTATAGCGAATCTTTATTAGCCATACTGAAAGATGTCATCCTGTACATCTGTAGATATTTAGGATGGATCGCAAATAAACAATTTCAGTTTCGATATTGGCTAGGTTTGGCTAACGTTGGCTAGTCTTGGCTAACGCGGACTATCTGCTTCTATATAAGCACTTCAAGATAATCTGCGTAATACTATGGCTCTACATCACTGCACTAAATGTTTCTCACACTAAGCACAGTTGCTGTCAGGAAAACATTTTCTTTCGTTTCGATAAGTGTCTTCGACAAGATATTATAAGTACTAATCTTGAGCTTTCCTGGCATTATTATTATTATTATTATTATTATTATATTATTATTATTATTATTATTATTATTATTATTATTATTATTATTATTATTATTATTATTATTATTATTATCGTCTCGTGGCTATTGTTTTTTTTTTCTTTCCGAGCTTTCCGCTGCTTTAACATAATTTCAGACATTGTACACGTCACTCCCTTGTTTCTGCAGCTCGCATATGCTTGCGCTGTGTTGCATGTGAACAAGTCCTTGTCACCATTGTCCTCATATATTTCTTCTACGTGTTGCGTCAATGTATTTCGCCCCATCTTTCCGACTTGCTTTTTTTTTCACATTTTCCCTCTTTCTGTTCGTATTTTCTCCCAAGGACTACCTTAACTTTGTTGTTTATCATTCTTCCCTTCTTTTTTTGTTTGCGAGCACGAAACATAGAGTTTGATTATTGTACACTAGCGGGAAATCTGGCACTACCGTCTGTGGGAGCTGCAACGCAGGACAATAATAATAATAATAATAATAATAATAATAATAATAATAATAATAATAATAATAATAATAATAATATAATAATAATAATAATAATAATAATTGGAGTTTTACAACCCAAAACCACGATATGATTATGAGGGACGCCGTAGTGGAGAGCTCCGGAAATTTCAACTTCCTGGGGCTTTTTAACGCGCACGTCACTCTAAGTAGACGGTCCCCCAGCATTTCGCCTCCACCTAAATGCGGCCGCCGCGTTTAGGTTGAGGATTCGATCCGGGATTCGATCACGCGACCTTCGAGTCAGCAGTCGAGCTCAATAACCACAAGACCGCCGTGGCGGATCACGGCTCTTAGCCAGCATGGGAATGATGAGTAGTACGTGGATTTGCCTAAGCATCGTTCATTACAGGAATAACAGCGCTAAAAACACTCAAGGACAAAGAAGGACACGACACAGGCGCTGACTCTCAACTGAATACCTATTTGAAGGCACAAGCACACACATTTAAACCGGCCTACCTAGACACATGACACACCATGAAAAGCAAAGACGTGCGCTAGAAAATCCGTGTTTGCGTTTTCACGGCCAAATATTTTCTCGGTATGCTTTGAAAACAAGGTGATACAACGAGCCGCGCCGCTGCTTC